>NC_135565.1:21477208-21529708 GCF_964340395.1 Glandiceps talaboti | reverse complement strand
AATACGTTTTTAAAATTATTTATTACTAATATTTTGTTAGTTTATGTGATTGCACCACTCTTGTTCTGAATTAATTCTCACATTTCTTTAACAAGTTGTCACGTGGCTATATTTGTCATTGCTGTCACCATAAAAGTAGTAAAATTTTGATTATAGAAAATATCTTACATCAATGCCTACATGGCACATATCCCAACAGTTACAATGAAATACCCAACAAGTAATGTCTTCTTTAGCTATTGCAACCGACGCGTGTACTACAGGTAGAAGTGAGAAAAAACTGGCTACATTTGATGACGTCATGGCACGTTGTACCTACAAAACAAAAAACAACATTATAATCTAGATGTCGTACACTGTATGATAAACATGGGATTTATAGATATGTTTCCATGGAAATTAAAGAGACTAAACATACTATTTACACCAGATTAGATGATAAATACTTGTCAAACTGATAAACCTCTGACACCCAAAATCAACACTTTGTAACCAGTATTTACATGATTGTAATAAGATAACGAACTTAACTAAAGCACGTATCAGGGTCAAAATAACAACTGTATTCCAATTGCCACCAGTAGATAATGACGTATATAGGTCATCTAAGGTCAAGTTAGGTATTGCTGGTTTTACATTAATCGATATATTAATTCGACTCACTGCACTGCCAGTACGAAGTCTGTCCGATCTGAGGCCGAGTACACCCGATAATACGATCTGGAAAAAAATCGGAATATATATATATATATATTGCCACAAATAGAACATTTACATCAACAATGGCGACAATTAGAAATGTTAGTGGTATGTAAGGATAATCGTTACAATTTTGTCAATAATAAAAACACCTCAGTTATTTTCCGATTGACAACAAATTGTTCAGTGTAGAATAGACGTCACATTAAGAGCGAGGGCCTGGATTCTAATGTTACTACAGTTGAATTTGAGGAAGAAGGGAGAAAACAGTGGAATAGATGGAGACGGAATTTAAGAAACGTTTGTATTTACTTGTTCTTTCTTAGATGAATTTAAAGATAGATCATTGAATTTGCTAATCCACTTGGGGTCTTTTATATATACCATTTTAAACGCACGATTTCAGGTACCTTAAACACAGAACAAACGTCAAACTCTCATGTACCAAATTTAATTACTAGATTAGGTATAACATTTGACGTTTATTACAGGCCTTGGTGGCTGAGCAAGCACTTGTAACAGTTTACCCTACCTTGGTGACGTGATTACATATCGAATCGTAGTTTTACACATAAGATCTTATTAGGTTTAGCAGAGTTGTTAGTAGGAATCTATGATTCAGAACAGATTTCTATGCTTCCAAGGTCAATAGTCGTACGTGTGGCTTGGTGTATAGAGTCTCGTGAGATAGTAACACCAAGACAATTTTCAAGTCCCTATACTATTCTAGAAGTGACACATGTCTGCCTTTATGAGTATTGTTTACTTTAATCTGTCACTGACAAAAGCATGACGTCACCAAAACAAATTGCATTCTATTATATTTTCATATCATAAATGTCAAATAAGGAACTAGATAAAGCATCGATATCTTTAAAACATCCTGACAAAAGGTGACTATTTGAACATTTATACAACTTACAGGCATTGTATTACTGATAATAAGACGATATTAAAGCAGTAATGTGATAGTGGTTAACTTACCACAGCACCACACCATATAGCTGTACAGATATAGGCCAGGTAACAACCAATAAAGATGGCAGCAAACCCTAACAGTATAACCAGGACTCCAAGAACCAACTGTATAATACTAATGTCTTTAACTCGTTTGGTTCTCACTACCAAAGTACGACTGTATCGAGTGGGGTATAAAGTTATCGTTGATATGATTGAGTCGTGACGAAAATCGACTCCCGATAAACCTCCCGCCATTTCTGATCGACTGTAGTATCAATGACACCAAGTAAATACTTGTGCTTTCTTTGCCATCGTTGGTATAATCACACCGGTCGTAGTTCCTATAGAACCGAGTCCGAACTATACAGAAAATAACGTACTGTTTGTGTTCTATTCGAATCAAACGCAGTATTAATGTATAATCCAAAGATACTTTATACATGAGTTAAATGATACGATGTAATCTTCAGACTTGACATTATCACGATAAATACCATCGTTGCTGGACATGTATGAACATCAGAACGGCAAATGTTCCATCCTCTCACACCACACCGTGGAGACCTACTAGTTCTGAAATCAATCAAGTCTTATATAATAATTTGACGACGTTAATTTTACGTTTTGTATGCCAATAGTAACACTTATATTCAATGAAATGGTTATTAGTAAATAAATATTTGCTGCAAATAAGATTATCTTTACTGATAGTGGTATGGTTAACGTTCTTATCAATGTAGTTTAGATTGTTTAGTGTAGACAAGCATCCAGTCCGCCACTGTGTCTAAAATTTAGCGTAGACAACCACCCTTCCCACCGTGTCTAGATTTTAGAATAGACAAATTTCCTAGATTTTAGCACAGACTAGCTTCCTGTTCAGCTTGTCTAGATTCTAGCAAAGACATGCTTCCTGTCTAGCTAGTGTGTCTGTGGGTGTATCATCACAGACAACTGACACCCATTCCTAAATTACTGCAGTTTTATATTTTACAAAACTAATATGGGAAATGAAATAATTTAATTCTATAACGATGAGGACTGGTTGCCAAGGTTACGTCTAAACAGGGGTCTATTCAAATAAACTTATTCATTTTCATGTACATGTACATATATTAATTGCATATCGTGCTTGTATCGGCACACTGACTATTGTGATCAACTTAACAGATTCTGTCATTTGAAAATTGTTAGCAGCAAGATAGATTTAGTACTATATCATAATGAAGTACTCAGTATATAACATCCTTCTATTAGGGACCACCTGCAAATTACAACTACACTGATATCATAATACAAGTAGGTACAATTACAGCAACATTTCTCACCTGTGACGTTGATGTACGCCATGGCCTAGAATACTGGTAAACAATGTCCAGTTTATCATTTATATGAAGTCAATATCACCATATCATAAAGATGTTTACAACTCAGTATCTTATCGGAGTATCTCCACAGAAATATGTCATTATGTTGATTGATGTTATAAATTGAAAGAGCTATGTTCATTATCTCTATGGTATGTTCCATTACGTATCAAAGCCACACAGGAAAACAAACAACATAACCTTAGATGTCAGTCAGTTTTTCTTTAATCTATATAAATAGACTAAAGTCAGTGCTTGTTCATGTACGTCGTGACGAATCAGGTCAGAGAGGTCATACGCCCTTAAGGTAGTGTTCACTTTAGGACTAACTAGGTCTTGTTTTATCTATAGTCTACTACTACCACCATGTACCGTCTTCTTGTGGTACCATGTACTTGACCAATTTAACCTTCACAATGTGATGTTTGCGGATGACCGTACTATATTATTTCCATTGTCATCTCCAATTGTCTTTTACATTTTGATAGGATACACTAAACACTGGTCAAAGTTCTAAGGTCATGAGCAATTGATATCTCAAACTAATGTGTAATCCTAGTGAGTTGCAAGTTCAGTTAATGTCCGAATTTGCTAAGCCCCAGATTGTTTGTTAAGTCTTAGTTATTCTGCTACTGGGGCAGAGTTTGGTTGATTCGAAGTCAGAGGACGGCAAAACACAAGAGTTGGGGGGGGGGGGGTTAGTACTAAATAAGATAACAATTATTACATTAGCGATGTACATGGCTTCTCTTACGACTGCATATGATACAGTGTTGTAATTCAATTTGTTTATGTTGCCTGACAACATCACTTATCTATTCCTTTGTTAGAATGAACCTATTATTGAACCCCACTAAAACTAATTAATTGGTTGATTGATTGATTGATTGATTGATTGATTGATTGATTGATTAGTTAATCAAAATAATTAATTTGTTCACTCAATCTATAATTTCAATATTTGTTTTACATTTATGTATTTCCTAACTTCACAAATGCTTTTAGAGAAATTAAGTGTACGTAAATGCACATGCAGTCAGTCAGTCAGTCAGTCAGTCAGTCAGTCAGACAGTCAGAAAGTTAGTCAGTCAGTCAGTCAGTCAGTCAGTCAGTCAGTCAGTCAGACAGTCAGAAAGTTAGTCAGTCAGTCAGTCAGTCAGTCAGTCATCCATTCATCAGGCAGTCTATTTAGTCACTGTGTCCACACAATCAACTTTAAGTCACAAAGCCCACACTTGATGCAATAAACACTATATGCATATATACAATAAATATTATTTAATACAATGCATAACAAATATAAAAAATTATCTACAACTGGCCGATATTGAATATCTCACATAATAGAGAACTTCAAGAAAAAAACACTAAAAAAATCGCTTCTAGTCTTTTGCGCTACAAAACTTTAATAAAACTGACCATACTAAATAATTGTACAATATCCTTCACAACTACCAGTAGTTGTTTCTGGATATTTTGAAAACGAATGAAAGAAGGGAATATTTAAACTATACTAATAAATAATAATCCTGATCGTAGCCAACTAGGCCTTTGTCACCAATAAATATTAAACTATTATTTGTTAATTTATAGAATTTTCCATGAGTGGATTTACACTTTAGTATACATGACAATTATGTCATTTTTCTCTCTAAAACTATGGGAATAATATGATAGATATATTGGCAGTATGAAACGTGTGACGCTCAGACAATTTAGAGCTCTGTCAGTTAATCTATATATCTATAATGTGTTCTATCTCATACCACTTCTGAAGTAGTGGTAGGTTCTATTACTATTTGCTAGTGCTGCGAATGTCAATATCAAATAAGACGTCGACCGTTTTAGGTAGACAGGTTTGAATTTCAGTTCTCTGTAATATACTTAGTAATTTTATTTCTAATTCTGTCAGTGCGAAGATGATGTGCTGACGTCAGTAACTGGGTCAACAGTGTCCTGGTTGGTTTGATTTGTAACATTCGGCTGACTAGGTTGTGAAAGATACTTTGAAGATATGTCATCATTGTTACCACTTTGGGTTACTATTACTGGTTTTCCTGGTTGTGAGAGGTACTTCGCGGACACGCTGTCATTTTCTGTAACGCTTTCCTCTGCAGGCTGAGACACTGTTATTGGTTTCACTGACTGTGAGTAGTACTTATCGTTGACATCACTGGAGACTATTTGGTCACAGTCAAGGTCTGTGGATTGGTTGATGATGATTGGTTGACCTGGTTGTGACAGACACTTTGTAGACACACCATCACTTTCAGTAACACTGTCTTCTGCACTCTTGGGTACAATTATTGGTTGTCCAGGTTGTGAGAGATATTTTGCATTGACGTCACTAGAAGTAGTCGAGTTGATAATGAATGGTTGTCCAGGTTGTGAGAGGTACTTGGCTGATACACCATCACTTTCAGTAACACTTTCTTCCTCTTTGCTTGGCACAATAATGGGTTGACTTGGTTGTGAGAGATATTTGGCATTGACGTCACTGGAGGTAGTTTGGTTGATAATGAATGGTTGTCCAGGTTGTGAGAGGTACTTGGCTGATACACTATCACTTTCAGTAACACTTTCTACCTCTTTGCCTGGTACAATAATTGGTTGACTTGGTTGTGAGAGATATTTGGCCGATACTCCATCAGTGTTCTCTTCTGCAGCAGTTTGGCTTGTTGTATTTATAATGATTGGCTGACCAGGTTGTGAGAGATATTTGGTGTTGACGTCACTAGATGTAGTTTGGTTGATAATGATTGGCTGACCAGGTTGTGAGAGGTACTTGGCTGATACACCATCACTTTCAGTAACACTTTCTTCCTCTTTGCCTGGTACAATAATGGGTTGCCCAGGTTGTGAGAGATATTTGGCACTGACGTCACTAGATGTAGTCTGGTTGATAATAATTGGTTTTCCAGGTTGTGAGAGGTACTTGGCTGATACACCATCACTTTCAGTAACACTTTCTTCCTCTTTGCTTGGTACAGTAATGGGTTGTCCAGGTTGTGAGAGATATTTGGCAGATACTCCTTCAGTGTTCTCTTCTGCAGCAGTTTGGCGTGTTGTATTTATAATGATTGGCTGACCAGGTTGTGAGAGATATTTGGCATTGACGTCACTGGAGGTGGTTTGGTTGATAATGAATGGTTGTCCAGGTTGCGAGAGGTACTTGGCTGATACACCATCACTTTCAGTAACACTTTCTTCCTCTTTGCTTGGCACAATAATGGGTTGACTTGGTTGTGAGAGATATTTGGCCGATACTCCATCAGTGTTCTCTTCTACAGCAGTTTGGCTTGTTGTATTTATAATGATTGGCTGACCAGGTTGTGAGAGATATTTGGCGTTAACGTCACTAGATGTAGTTTGGTTGATAATGATTGGATGACCAGGTTGTGAAAGGTACTTGGCTGATACACCATCACTTTCAGTAACACTTTCTTCCTCTTTGCTTGTCACAATAATGGGTTGAGTTGGTTGTGAAAGATATTTGGCATTGACGTCACTGGAGGTGGTTTGGTTGATAATGAATGGTTGTCCAGGTTGTGAAAGGTACTTGGCTGATACACCATCACTTTCAGTAACACTTTCTTCCTCTTTGCCTGGTACAATAATGGGTTGACTTGGTTGTGAGAGATATTTGGCAGATACTCCTTCAGTGTTCTCTTCTGCAGCAGTTTGGCTTGTTGTATTTATAATGATTGGCTGACCAGGTTGTGAGAGATATTTGGCATTGACGTCACTAGATGTAGTCTGGTTGATAATGAATGGTTGTCCAGGTTGTGAGAGGTACTTGGCTGATATACCATCATTTTCAGTAACACTTTCTTCCTCTTTGCTTGGCACAATAATGGGTTGACTTGGTTGTGAAAGATATTTGGCCGATACTCCATCAGTGTTCTCTTCTGCAGCAGTTTGGCTTGTTGTATTTATAATGATTGGCTGACCAGGTTGTGAGAGGTACTTGGCTGATACACCATCACTTTCAGTAACACTTTCTTCCTCTTTGCTTGGCACAATAATGGGTTGACTTGGTTGTGAAAGATATTTGGCCGATACTCCATAAGTGTTCTCTTCTGCAGCAGTTTGGCTTGTTGTATTTATAATGATTGGCTGACCAGGTTGTGAGAGATACTTGGCTGATACACCATCACTTTCAGTAACACTTTCTTCCTCTTTGCTTGGCACAATAATGGGTTGACTTGGTTGTGAAAGATATTTGGCATTGACGTCACTGGAGGTAGTTTGGTTGATAATGAATGGTTGTCCAGGTTGTGAGATATATTTGGCTGATACACCATCACTTTCAGTAACACTTTCTTCCTCTTTGCTTGGCACAATAATGGGTTGCCCAGGTTGTGAGAGATATCTGGCCGATACTCCGTCAGTGTTCTCTTCTGCAGCAGTTTGGCTTGTTGTATTTATAATGATTGGCTGACCAGGTTGTGAGAGATATTTGGCATTGACGTCACTAGAAGTAGTCTGGTTGATAATAATTGGTTGTCCAGGTTGTGAGAGGTACTTGGCTGATATACCATCATTTTCAGTAACACTTTCTTCCTCTTTGCTTGGCACAATAATGGGTTGACTTGGTTGTGAGAGATATTTGGCCGATACTCCATCAGTGTTTTCTTCTGCAGCAGTTTGGCTTGTTGTATTTATAATGATTGGCTGACCAGGTTGTGAGAGATATTTGGCGTTGACGTCACTAGATGTAGTTTGGTTGATAATGATTGGCTGACCAGGTTGTGAAAGGTACTTGGCTGATACGCCATCACTTTCAGTAACACTTTCTTCTTCTTTGCTTGTCACAATAATGGGTTGAGTTGGTTGTGAAAGATATTTGGCATTGACGTCACTGGAGGTGGTTTGGTTGATAATGAATGGTTGTCCAGGTTGTGAAAGGTACTTGGCTGATACACCATCACTTTCAGTAACACTTTCTTCCTCTTTGCCCGGTACAATAATGGGTTGCCCAGGTTGTGAGAGATATTTGGCAGATACTCCTTCAGTGTTCTCTTCAGCAGTTTGGCTTGTTGTATTTATAATGATTGGCTGACCAGGTTGAGAGAGATATTTGGCATTGGCGTCACTAGATGTAGTCTGGTTGATAATAATTGGTTGTCCAGGTTGTGAGAGGTACTTGGCTGATACACCACCACTTTCAGTAACACTTTCTTCCTCTTTGCTTGGTACAATAATGGGTTGTCCAGGTTGTGAGAGATACTTGGCCGATACTCCGTCAGTGTTCTCTTCAGCAGCAGTTTGGCTTGTTGTATTTATAATGATTGGCTGACCAGGTTGTGAGAGGTACTTGGTTGATACACTATCGCTTTCAGCAACACTTTCTTCCTCTTTGCTTGGTACAATAATGGGTTGACTTTGTTGTGAGAGATATTTGGCATTGACGTCACTAGAGGCTGTTTGGTTGATAATGAATGGTTGTCCAGGTTGTGAGAGGTATTGGGCACTGACGTTACTTTCTGTAGTTGTCTGGCTTGTTGTATTGATGACGATTGGGTGGCCAGGTTGTGAGAGATATTGGGCAGAGAAATCGTCATGATCTTGAAAGGAATGTTTGACACCAGACTGGGCGTTGCTCGATGTACATTTGGATCCTGTTTCCTCCATTTCCTTGGATTCCAAAGTTATAGTAGGCTTTACCTCTAGATGTGCACACTCTGTTTCAATTGTCTCGTCTCTACTTTCGACATCTATGTAAATCATATGAAAAATAATACTTTAGAATTTCAAGACTCTATAAAGTACGCACAGATGTCTTCTAAATAGACAGTCATGAACAGAACTTTGCAGACAGACTTTATGAAAGGTAGCAGTGATATCATAAGAAAAACAACACTTTAGATTTCACGATACTATAACATCACAAAAGTGTTTGCTAACTGTACAGCTGCCATGGACAGATACTTGTAGACAGACGAACAATGTAAAGATAGCAGTGATATCTGTTATCAATAATCAGATTGGTGAGTGTATTTGGTTTATGATTAGACAACCTTTTGTAATATGTCTTTGATCACAGTCCATCTCTTCATGATAGAGGGTCTGTCATTATACAATTTTAAACTCGTTCAAAACTGTACACTATATAGTCTAACAGGCATACCAAATTTGTAATGATAGGTTGATTGATTGTGGAAAATGACATCACGTACGAAGGATTGAAACATATGATTGATGATGTCTGTTTATAAATATATTGACATCGTAGACCAACTTCAACATCGGTAAAATCTTCAGCAACCGACGGAATGTGACGTGTTGTAATATGTGTGTACCAGGTGTGTACTCGATATTTTACAATGCAAACCCACTAATGTTGCTGCGTATAATCAGTTCAAACGTTTCTTAGGACTACAAGTATGTAATATTACATGAAGTGCTATCAATGCATATGTAGGAATAACAGAAACTGTCTGAAACGACACAAATGAATACAAACAACGTACCTGCCAAGTTGACTTGTGTCTCTGTGTAAGATTGGTCGGATAGTGACGTTAAGCAAAGGTCTGTATCAGTCTGTTGGAATAAGAGATTAATGGAGTTAATTCAATACTATTTTTACTAACAGAAAAGCTTTCCAAGTAAGTAGACATGATAATCAAGAAGAAGAATTACACCACTTGATGACGTCATAACTACTGGTAACTCCAAGGTTACTTTAGAACTTATGGTGATGCAATTTAAAATACGATGCACGATCCAATCTAGCAGGACTAATATGGATAAATTCTCGTCCTCTACGTACAATGCATGAAACAACCCAATTCCTACGATGATAGTATATATATATACTTGGTACATTAACTCAGTATCCAAAGAAAAAATCTTTGGGCAAATTGTGTGTGATTTCATAATATATTTGATGAAATATTGGGTGCAGTAAATCGAAGGGGGTAAATTTTATTCTGTTTTGGAATACCTTTAAACGTATTTTCAAGTTAAATTTCACATATTTTAAAAGCCAAAAATAGTAGTCTTCGAAGACTTGAAGTTCAATTGCATTTCCTTGCTAGAGTATGGTGAAGTCACGGTCAGCAAATACTTGGAATTTGAATATTATTAAGTAGAAGTATTTTCTTTTCTGGATGAATATGACATTTAAAATAAATTTACAATTTGAATTATGAGTAATCATAATATTATAAAATTATTTGATTTCAAAATATTAAACTTACTTTCAAAGTTTTGGAGCAACAGGAAGACCTAACGGTGGCTGATGATGAAGCTATAGTGATGACAAGTTCAATGATTCCAACTGTGAGGAGAAGAGTGTTTAGTAATCTTCTCGTCTAGAAAATAACAAGAGCAGAAAAAAATATATAAGTGAACTTCCTAAACAGAACAAGCAGTGCCAAAGAGAGGAATCATTTGGTCAAAAAACTCAACAGACGTAGAGTCTTTGCTAATCAGGGCATACATGTACTTACCATTTTACGTTGTTTTTTCGCCAACTAAGAGATGAAATAGTTCCTTTAGTATGATAGAATAATTTACCAATATAGTGCAAAGATAATATATTTCAACTGTCTGTGAAGTTTTCTGCGTTTCTGCCAGTTTCTCCCTTCTTTACAACTTATATGCATTTTAGTGTTTGAATTGTGACGTAGGAAATGACGTAGGGACGCTATAGACGGGTTTATGTGAGTGGCACCTAAGTTCCCGATGATGTCATAAGTTACTAATTATAACCATCACCATGTCTAGTGTCGATCTCTCTACTATTGACCTTTGACACGCCTATATCAAGGTTACACTGTTCATTGGCACGCATTTGCTTTACAGGTCAACGTTTTGGATTTTTATTTAAACTTCGGAATAACTTTACATTATAAATGACAAAGTATGCCATATACTTCCAACTCAAGAAATAATGTTAATATTAATAGATCATACAAACAATATTAATATATAGTTTTTCATTTATATCGCGACTGGCCTGTTCGAATATTCTATTTCAACTTTGACCGAAGGTAAAAGAGTCGTAGTTTTGTTGCTTAGTAACAGCCTGGGCTGATGACGTTAACACCAGTTGCCATAGCAATATGAAGATAAACGATAACTTACACACGTACAGACACACACAGTGATAATTCACATGTACCCAAATATGGGTAGTATCAAATAAAAGTAGATAAATATTCTACAAACAGGTTTGTTATTAAACATATATAGTGTGAGTCATTACAGTTTTATGTATGTCAACGAGTTCGACAGCAGTCACGAGTCATTTTGCAGTCACTGTGGTAATACATGTGTTCATATTCAAGTAACAATTCCGAGATACATTGTACAAAGAATTGACTTTGGGAATGAAGAAAACGAGTTATTATGCATTTAACGAGATACAATTTTATGTAGTCTAGGCAATGGTTGGTTCTTACATACAATTGAAGCTTCATTTCTTTCTCCTGATATTCAAAACTTAATAATCGATTTTTAAAAAATTATCAGTCCCACAGGAGAAAAATGTCAATTCAATTCAATTCAATTCAATTCAATTCAATTCAATTCAACTCAACTCAACTCAACTCAACTCAACTCAACTCAACTCAACTCAACTCAACTCAACTCAATTCAATTCAACTCAACTCAATTCAATTCAATTCAATTCAATTCAATTCAATTCAATTCAACTCAACTCAATTCAATTCAACTCAACTCAACTCAACTCAACTCAACTCAACTCAACTCAACTCAACTCAACTCAACTCAACTCAACTCAACTCAACTCAACTCAACTCAATTCAATTCAATTCAATTCAATTCAATTCAATTCAATTCAATTCAACTCAACTCAACTCAACTCAACTCAACTCAACTCAACTCAATTCAATTCAATTCAATTCAATTCAATTCAATTCAATTCAATTCCGAGAAAAGACGAAGCACGAAAATCGCATATCTTAATTATTTCATTCAAGTCTTTTCCATATAATCATAAGTCATTTATAGTATATAACATCTAATTATTGTTACGGTAGAATGTACCCACAATGCACTGTCACAAATGCTCATAGTTGGATAGCAAGATGGTCAGTACCAGCCAAATGACGTTCATTCGTTGCTATCACTGTCTATCTCTTGACAAACAAGGGTATGGTATATCACGTGACTATAAGTCGGAGGTCCATGCCCTACTCCGGCTAAGCCCAAATGTAATACTTCCGAAATGACATCCGCCTTTACTGCGGCCATTCTATTTCCATGCTCCAACCTTGAACTGTGGCCTGTGGTACGTATAGTACGCCAACTCTTTTCAATTCCATCCCTACAGTACAGGCTATGGTGAGGGGAATCCACACCAAAATACAAAAACGTAACAATTTTCATAAAATTCATTTAACGGACTTGAATTGATCGATTTTTAAAAAGGTACACTTGCACTTGTCAAAACATTTATGTGCGCGCAACAATTCAATTTTATCAGATACCATTGGAGCCAGAGGAACCAACGTTCTCGCGTAGGAAACGAATTTGTTATTCACTTAGTTCACCAAGTTCGGATTATTGAACTACGATTTACTGACATCTATCCGTCCATTCACGTGACACTGTATTCTTAGCCTAATATAGAATACAGTTGTGCAGGGAATTTTGTTCTGGTCATTCCCTGTTTATTAATTTGTTTCCCAGTAAACTTATTTAATCATGTTACACCACATAATGATAATTTTCATCATGCTTGTGTTTTTTAAATTTCCACTGGATTTCATCGGCTGGTTTAGACTGTCGACAGTCGCTCGCGCCTTTTTTTCCTACGTTTTATCTAAACTTAAGTCGTCGCCGCGCTCCGATCCGGCGCAATACTACTATAATCGCATACTGATATCGAGGGCCGAGATATCTGTATGCGATTATAGTAGTGTTGCGCCGGATCGGAGTGCCGCAACGACTTAAGTTTAGATAAAACGTAGGGAAAAAAGGCGCGAGCGACTGTCGACAATCTACGGCTGGTTGAGTATAAGCAGAACCAACACCGTGGTAACCTGTGGCCAATAATAGCCTAGTGGCCAACTTCTTGTAAAACGACGGGAATGTCTGTCGTGTCTTGATATGCTATGTCATATGGCGTAAAGTCATAGACTAATGTAGTAGATACGTAAATTGGTAACAATTGTGTAGCTAGTTATCGACGAGTAAAAAACTTATCAATAAAGCTTGCAGCTGTTGTGTATTTGAACCAACACGTTGTCAGTGGACGAGTCATCGTCTGTATATCGATACACCGAGAATTGTCTAATCTGGGAATCTATTAAATGATAACGTTACCGACGTCGATGATGGCATGAATATACATTTAAATACGGTTATATGTACTTTTTATGATTATTCATACGAAGGGTTGGAGTTTAAAGTTTATTTATTTATTTATTTCAGTGAGATAAAAGCTATTGGACGTAATGACTTGGAGGTTTAAATGAACGTGTACATGTATACTGGTACTTGTTTTGAAAGTTTTCCCAACGTTAAAATAAGATTTGTTGATTACTTATGTGTATGTATGTATGTATGTATGTATGTATGTATGTATGTATGTATGTATGTATGTATGTATGTATGTATGTATGTGTGTACGATGGGCTAGCGTGTTAATGTGTTTGTTTGTATCTGTGGGGAGAAAGTATACCAATTGTCGTTTAATTCCTATCATTTCGTGTCTGCAAATCCGTTTGACGATATTCAGGAGTACGAAATAGTACTAGTCCTAGTTGTATTGGTGGCAAACTGTGATACTGAGACTGTATGGTAGCTACCATGGTGTAGTCGTATTGTACCAAATTTGTCTACGGTTGCATAATCTATATTAGATCTACCTATATAGGTTGGTCAGTAGCAAATACAATTAAAGAACACACCCTGTACACCTGTGTCTACCAATTAT
The DNA here is from genome assembly GCF_964340395.1 of Glandiceps talaboti. Taxonomy (NCBI): domain Eukaryota; kingdom Metazoa; phylum Hemichordata; class Enteropneusta; family Spengelidae; genus Glandiceps; species Glandiceps talaboti. The sequence continues at coordinate 21,515,776 of NC_135565.1, read as the reverse complement.
GTAATACTTCCTATCACAAGCCCTCTATGTTGTAAGCAATTAGTACACCGACCCTTAATTGACCGACAATCTTTGTTTCCGGGGAATAAAAAAATTGTGGTTTGTGGTGTAAATCGTCAAACACATTTCCCTAGTACGATTGACGGAATGTTTCTACAATCTCAGTATCATATCATCTATGGTATTTGATGTACACAACGTATTAACATGCCCATTGGATCAAAGGAAGTTTATAAGACTGACCTCGACGTTGCTATGGCAATGTGTGACGTCACATCTACATTGGTAATTCCAGCAGATATTTGATTCTTCATTGATCAGACCAATAGTACCATGTAGTATTTGACCAACACAAAATAACGAAGCCACCAAAGACAAAACCAAAGCAACTTTTAACTGCAAAGAGAATTGAACTAGTGACCGTTATGGTGAATCTGTTCAAGATTTATTATGGCTATACTTTGAAAGATTGTCAGATATATTGTTCAGTTGGTTGTACGCTTCTTTGAAGTGCCTACTTGGTATAGGTGGTCCTAAATGCTAATATATATTTCGAACAGAGTTTGTGATGACTCTCTTTTCCAACTTCAAAGACGAAAATAAGGAAAAAAATGTACAATAACTAATAAAAGTGGACAAGGTAGTCATCGTTTGAGTCTTTCAATTGTCATTCATGTATTCAACCCTATATCTATGTCTTCATCAATCAGACAGACTAGGTAAAGCTGATGTCATTCATTCATTCATTCATTCATTCATTCATTCATTCATTCATTCATTCATTCATTCATTCATTCATTCATTCATTGATTCATTCATTGATTCATTCATTGATTCATTGATTCATTCATTCATTCATTCATTGATTCATTGATTCATTGATTCATTCATTCATTCATTCATTGATTCATTGATTGGTTGATTCATTCATTCATTCATTCATTCATTCATTCATTCATTCATTCATTCATTCATTCATTCATTCATTCATTCATTGATGGATGAATACATAATAGTGATGTACTGAATAATGTATAAATTAATTAGTTAGAAAGTTGGGGGATGACGTGGTTTTGTTTTAATGACATCCTTCTTTTTAAGTACCTACCAAAGTTTCGGTGCGTTTTTTACCAGCCACAACACAAATAATTCCAGCCCCAATAAACTAGGAAAAGGAAACAAAGTTGGTGAATATCATTGTCTCTGAATCAGTTTCATGTATTTTTTTGTCAGATAAAGAGGGCAAGAAGATACAGTAGAGACAAAAATAAACACAGAATCCATGGAAATCTTTAACAAAATTGCACGTTCATTTACTGATCATTATATGTATGTATGTATGTATGTATGTATGTATGTATGTATGTATGTATGTATGTGTGTGTGTGTGTGTGTGTGTGTGTGTGTGTGTGTGTGTGTGTGTGTGTGTGTGTGTGTGTAATCAAACCATTGAGTTTGGTACATTAACAGGTGGTATTTGTTTCCATGGCAATAAGAAGCCGAAGCAATTCTTCGGTTGGTTTAAATTTTGTGGTTCAGAGGCTAAAATAATAAACTTGAACGATTACATCTGTTGTTTTTCTTCCTTTGGTACGGACCCTTATCAAGCGAAACTTAGTAGTATTCAAGTTCATAAATTCAACAAATAGCTAACAAAAACTTTCGTCCTCTTCTGTTATTACGTCAAAGTGATTATTGTATTTCACAAATTTTACTCACAATAACACCACACCATACACCTGTAGCTACAAAGCAGTAGAACGTGCCAGCAAACAATGCCATGATTCCTAGGGTGACAGATAAAACACCCAGGACTATATGGCTGATACCAAGTCCAACCATAACTGTGAAGTTCATCTTATTGTTACGTGTTAGGGTCATCATATCGGCTTCGTCAGAACAATCCACCGTATTCGTAGTTCCGTCATCTGTACGATTTGCCATCCTGTGGTCAGATTACTATCAAATCTAAAGAATATTGACATAAACTTTAATTCTTACCATCACAGCTATGTCCTGTATGCTGTATCTTCATATATATATATATATATATATATATATATATATATATATATATATATATATATATATATATATATATATATATATATATATATATATATATATATATATAATTATATATATGTGTGTGTGTGTGTGTGTTGAGCACTGTTTACTCCAGTATAGACATATTACATATACTGAGTTTACACACACACACACACACACACACACACACACACACACACACACACACATATATATATATATATATATATATATATATATATATATATATATATATATATATATATATATATATATATATATATATATATATATAACTCGGTGAGTATCAATCTGCTAAGACAGTGCTCTATACCGCAGTGGCAGAGCGTAATAGTTTTGGTAGTACTGGAACTCTTTCTTGATATCAACTCAGTTCTTTTGTTTAGTGTGGAGCTTTTGTCTGCTTTAATAATAGTTAGTTTTTCGGTTAAACACAGGTTGCATCGTTTTGTTTTATTGGTGTATGCTTGGGCTTTCTTGTTGATGGACCAGGATACGGAAAAGGGTTCATTGTTTCTTTTCAGTTTCCAAATGTGTTTTGATAGTTCTGTGCTGTTTTCGTGTTTTTCATGTTTGAATGACTGTTTGTGGTTGGCGTATCTCTGCTTGAAGTTGTTCTCTGTTAGACCGATATATACTTTTGTTTGTTTTCCGTGGACGGTGGCTTGGTATACGATGTTTTCCGTTTGGCATTCGCCGTTCAGAGGGCAGGTGTCTTTCTGTCTGCAATTACAGGGTTTTTGAGTGGGTTTAGTTTCGCTGTTGGAGATGGTGGCGTTATGCGCTTTGATTATGGTAGCCATGTTTGGCATGCAGCTATAACTGACTTTGACATTGTTTCTGTTGAATATTTTGTGTAACTTAGAGTCTGCTGGGAAGTGTTTTGTGATTAGGTTGAGGAATCGTTTGCCTACATTGGTGGCTACGTTTTTGCTGTATGGTGGGTTAAACCAGATGGTGTTTCTATTTCTGTTTTTCTTGTTTTTCTGCGTCGGGGTGCTGGTGTACGTGATGTTCTCTTTGTGGCCGCTGGTTTTTAGTGCATTTTGGTACAGTGGGGCTGCCTGGTTGAAGATGTGTTCGTCGGATGATATGTCGGAAATTCTACGGCCGATGGCTGACGATATGTTCTTGATGATGCTGGGTGGGTGGTTAGACTGCGTGTGTATTTTCTAGACATAACGCTCAACCTCAACAACGGTAAATATTACCCTTACAGGAAACCCAACGACAACCCCATGTACATACACACGCAGTCTAACCACCCACCCAGCATCATCAAGAACATATCGTCAGCCATCGGCCGTAGAATTTCCGACATATCATCCGACGAACACATCTTCAACCAGGCAGCCCCACTGTACCAAAATGCACTAAAAACCAGCGGCCACAAAGAGAACATCACGTACACCAGCACCCCGACGCAGAAAAACAAGAAAAACAGAAATAGAAACACCATCTGGTTTAACCCACCATACAGCAAAAACGTAGCCACCAATGTAGGCAAACGATTCCTCAACCTAATCACAAAACACTTCCCAGCAGACTCTAAGTTACACAAAATATTCAACAGAAACAATGTCAAAGTCAGTTATAGCTGCATGCCAAACATGGCTACCATAATCAAAGCGCATAACGCCACCATCTCCAACAGCGAAACTAAACCCACTCAAAAACCCTGTAATTGCAGACAGAAAGACACCTGCCCTCTGAACGGCGAATGCCAAACGGAAAACATCGTATACCAAGCCACCGTCCACGGAAAACAAACAAAAGTATATATCGGTCTAACAGAGAACAACTTCAAGCAGAGATACGCCAACCACAAACAGTCATTCAAACATGAAAAACACGAAAACAGCACAGAACTATCAAAACACATTTGGAAACTGAAAAGAAACAATGAACCCTTTTCCGTATCCTGGTCCATCAACAAGAAAGCCCAAGCATACACCAATAAAACAAAACGATGCAACCTGTGTTTAACCGAAAAACTAACTATTATTAAAGCAGACAAAAGCTCCACACTAAACAAAAGAACTGAGTTGATATCCAAATGCCGACACGAGAATAAGTTTTATTTGTCCAACTTCAATAGAGCATCTATCACCTAAACTAAACCCGTTAACTAACGGAAAATCAAAGCCCAACATGTAACAACCCGCCAACACTTACTTGTCCGCACCCAATAACCCACACAATAACAACCAACACCTCCACACATACAACACCTACCCACCGACACAGACAATAGTGATGGTATTTCTATTGTCTACACTCTATATATACAGCACACCCAGAGAGTAGGCCTCAGAGTGTCTGATGATCGCAATATGCGTGAAACTCCGAGTTACACCCAAGAAAGAGTTCCAGTACTACCAATGCCTTTAGAAATGCTCATAACATCTGTGCATTGATGTCGATGATTTCTTTCTTACTACAATCAATCAAGACTAATATTATGGACTAGTGACTTGTATGGTGGTGATTTCACCGACACTGGCATTTAATATAAACCATGGCTAGATAGATCGTCAAAGATTCACAAACCGTTACTAGTAGCTAGACAGACATCAATTTCAAGTTGGCAACGCAATCGTTTAAGTATTATACAAGGACCATGGGTGTTCCTATTGACATCTGAATTTGGAATTACAACAACGCCCTAACCACAGCCCCTCTATGAGGGACTGTGCCTCAACACAATAACACCTCCAAGAAAAACAAAACAAAACATAGGAATGGTTGCAATAAGTGTAACCATTTAACTACCTGTACATGTATTTCATTTAGAGGAGCTTACAGTAATCTTGTGATTTCTATCTCCAAACCACGTGGTGTGATTTTGACTCTATCGACGCCCTCTAAATCATTTTACAAACTGGCACTACAATTTGCAGTACAACACTTTATTTTGTACAGTTAATATCATATCAGGTGATAGAGGACAATCCCAGATATCATAATATGTACACCATCTCTATATTGTTGTCCATATGTCCAATATATGACTGTCTTTACCTCAAGACGACTATCGTATTAGAATATAAACGAGACGTCTGACGTGTTACACACATATTACGTCTATATCTATACGTTTCTTGAGAACATTAGGAAGGTTTGGGTACTCACAGTGTACTTACCTTGTTTTGTATTTATATAATTCACGTATTACGCTGTACTCTTAGTAAAGTTGTCTACTGGTGAGACATATGATATCTGTATGAGATGTAGCTGAGTTATGGAGTAGTATCAGTCATTCGATTTGTTGTCTTCTGAGCTACAAAGATGTAACAAGCATGTGAGTTATCCCAGTGAGAGATAAGAGTCAGATTATGGTATGATAACAACTATGTATTAATTAGTAGCTATCTCTACTATGTTAAGCTGCTACTTTGACATTATTGATACTTTAGTCATGACAAATGTTTAGTCGTGTTTTTTGACAACATTCAAAGTTTCAAACCTTCGATCTTTATTGAGGAGATACAGGGGATGGGGTACAAATAACCCATGCCGTTGTGTCTATTTATAAAGTGTAATTATCGTTGGTGGAATGTCATTGCGATGCTTTACAGTGTATTGAGACCCACCCCGGCTTAGCACTAAGTCTCGCGTAAAATGTAATTAAATGATTGACATGTAAACAGAATCACACGTTTACCGGTATGTCATGAATTTGTAATTACTGTGTTTGAGTTCACGACATGTAAACAGCGACATATCTGAACCCAAACAGAATAATTACACATTCGTGACAGGTTCTAATTCTGATATTGAATACTTTTACCGTTGCTACCATTACGTTGGGTTTTACTTATTACCACTCAACAAGTTAGTGAATAAATGCTCTTATATTCAGGTAATTAAAGTGGTTTTGACTCTTTCCCAGTTTCTGTGCAGAAATTTGATCCTCTCACCTCACCATTTTTGGAATTGTGACAACTTATTTGCCCAACAGCTGTAGACATTAAGTGTCTTTTTATCCACCTCTAGTATTAAAGGGTGTATGTAGTCTCATTACTGCGTTGTGACGTCACTTAACATCGGAATGTCACATATCCTCTGATATCGTCTAATATTAAGCTTACTAGCTGACACTGATCACAACCCCTTCCGGTCTGGTAATCACAAGGGTGGATGATAGGTAGGGTATAGGAATCAAACCCAGTTCCTTGCGTACATTTTCCATCAGTCAACCAAATTTATGTTTTTTAGACTTTGGTTAAAAAATATTGACACTAATAATTCTTAAGAACAACTTCATTACTTCCAGCTACATCTGATTCGAAGAAGAAAGAAACAAACTTCATAAACTTTGTTAAGAATTCAACTCGATTTACTGCATAAATGCATATACAACAGTTGATTTTTTGGGTGTTACCACGTGACCTTTTATGAAATGAAACGAATAGCTGAATATTGGCATCTATGTTACATTTGTCTACCACGGTATATACATGTACACGTCAATAATATGATATAGTGGATATTTTAAAACTTCACGATTGTAACCAAATATTTTTATTTATGTATTTATTTGTTTTACAAATCAGGGCATGGGTGGGGGGGGGGGGCGATTCTTGAAAGCATTAGCAAGAACACAGAAATTGTTTTGTGATAGGTTTCTAGTGACTTTTTGTTTTCAAATCTAAAATAAAAATACTTTAAAAGGCGTTAGGAGTAAAGAATATACAAACTACTGAACTAGGTCATCTATTGGCGAGGTTATAGTGTATAGTGCAAACGCCTGTACAGCTAGAGTTTACTGTGGTGTTGTTGTTATTGTTGTATGCACGGAGATAAAGCTAGAAGGACTGCGTGTTTAGCAAAATGTAAAAATATTGTCTACGTTTTGCATTTGCTCCGTTTGTACAAATCACGCTAAACAGTCTTGTTGAAACCTTCTTTGATTTTAATTGTTGTTCTCTGAAGTCAACATACTGATCATTGATGCTACAGGTGCGTCTACATAATCAGAACCACCTCTCCAGTATGTAAGCTTGCTAGTTAGGTGACCTCGTTGCCCAGCTAACATTTTAATTAATGTTTTGTTAACTTGGGTATTTTTGGCGGAAGGACCGACCAAAGGTAGATAGACATATTATATGTATCGAATTGTATGTGTAACAATGATGATACTTCGAAAACTTCGATTGAACAAAATTACTTCCGCACTTAAGTTTAATGTCGCATACATCAACTCAGAGTTACGGGTTGACGGAATTCGACGTGGATGTTCGCCGAAATCACAAATACGGTCGTTATCGACAGTAAAAGACACTAGTACCACACAATTAGACACGACAGAACACGAGATACGTCCGTTCGAAGACATCCCACGTCCACCTTCCGGGATACTTGCAACGGTAACCAACCTATACAAAGCATGGCGGATCGGTTTTACGAAATGTGCTACCAAGTTTCTTACAGATTATCACGAGCAGTACGGTCCTATATGTGCGGTTGGTAAACGCAAAAATCGATATCGGACAGTTATTCTGTATGAGCCCCAAGACTTCGGTAAAGTACTAAGACACGAAGGTAAATATCCAAAGAGAGCTGAGGCGCCATCATTACGTGCAGACAGAGATTTTAGAGAATTACCACATGGTATCTTTTCAAGGTAAGATACACTATGACGTCATCTACTACGCCATGGTAATGAATTTGCACTTTTCACGTCTCTAAACGGTTATTATGTAACATAATGATATTCTTTCAAAATAGTTTTTAAATCACACTTTCACTATTTTAATTTTTGAGATGTTAGAGACAGGGACAGACAGAGACAGACAGACAGAGACAGACAGACAGACAGACAGACAGATGGATATATAGATAGATATATATATAGATAGACAGACAGACAGACAGACATACAGACAGATGGATAGATAGACAGACAGACAGACAGACAGACAGACAGACAGACAGACATAGATAGACAGACACAGACAGACAGACAGACAGACAGACAGACATACATACATACATACATACATACATACATACATACATACATACATACATACATACATACATACAGAGAGTGAATGAGAGACAGACAGACAGAGACAGACAGATACAGACACAGACAGACAGACAGACAGACAGACAGACACAGACAGACATACAGGCAGACATACATACATACATACATACATACATACATACATACATACATACATACATACATACATACATACATACATACATACACATACATACATACAGAGAGTGAATGAGAGACAGACAGACAGACAGACAGAGACTTACAGAGTGAGCGACAGAGACAGACAGAGATAGACAGACAGGCAGACAGACAGACAGACAGACAGACAGGCAGGCAGACAGACAGACAGACAGACAGACAGACAGACAGACAGACAGACAGACAGACAGACAGACAGACAGACAGACAGGCAGACAGACAGACAGGCGGACGGACGGGCCTGTCAGACAGACAGACTATCCCAGAGATAGACCTGTGCATGTTATACGTGTATTCATGTTAATTATTGTTAACGTACAAGAGTTAACTTATTTACATAATTGATTTGAAATACCTTACAGGTCGTCGCCTAGCTGAGTTAGAGTTGTATGTTGCTTTGATTAAGGTAAGCGTCCTTCGACTAGTCTTGTTTTATTTCGTGCTCATTAAACGGCACAAAATGAATGATAAAACGGAATCGTGAAATCCACAGTAGATTCAACACAAGTGCTAATTTTCTTTACTTTTATTTGTTCATATATAAGTTCAACTAATTCAATAAAACTCGCGAAGGCCTAGTCATAAACCCTATTCAACAAATAATTAACTTTGTTTAACAACAAATTTTGATGGGTCCATACTTCATTCACGACTGTTTACATACGGACATCAAGCCAGTGTTTACAGTACACTGTCATTCAAATATCCGTTTATATTTTGATGAGTAGAAAATGAACGGAAAATGAGCAGACGACATGTTACAGCTATATTTCATATTGATGACTGTTAGTCGTCATTTATAATATATAAGAATACATTTGACAGTTTAATAATTTTTGTAAGTTGCCGCTGACTTTCTCAAATTATTATATACGATATCTTTCAGATTATCAGAGAGTTTCAAGTCACATGCCATTCTGAGGTAGATGCTAAAATTACACAGGTTTTACTGCCAGCAGATCCCCTTGAGTTACAGTTTATCAACAGATGAATTAATTCATGTATTTGTTGTTATCCAATGAGATATGGAGTTGATCCAGGTGGATGATGTCCTTTGACAATGGTGATTGGCTGTTGAAATCATTACATATTAGGTTTTCAGACACCTGGCGTTTACAAATTAAATGACAAGGCCCACTTGCAGATAAAATCGCGACCGTTTGTCGAGGATGCGCGCGGATGGTGACTTTTACCACTCGTCTGGTGAATTAAGACGATGTTATCATTGTATATACAACGGACGATCGATTCATCCAACGAATTACATTCACTGAAAGTTATATACTGGGTTGGATATCTAAGGTATTATGACGTAAACCTCAAACCGTGTAACTATAAACTGTTATCAGAAACAATAACATTGTGTTAAAGTAGCTCACTTTAACACACACACACACACACACACACACACACACACACACACACACACACACACACTCAACAAAACAAAAACAAAAATATATAGGAGAATGAATGTTGATGGAGATCTGGGTTCATACTTGGGCCTAATAAAACAATTGTGTGGTTCCGATTACGCTCAATTTTAGTTGGGATAGGTAGATTTTTTAATCTATTTTATCATAGTATCTTTTAAGGTGCGAGTGTTTTTCCAGGTGTGAGTGTCTAGGTCAGGTAGTTATGTGTCTTCCGTATAGTGGAAACATTTGAAGAGTACAAGATTAAACACACTGTGCCAGTCTAGTGCCATGACAACTTTAACTGGTTGTCAGAACATTAGTAAGGCTCGTCATCTAGTAATAGAAAATGAAATATGGCATGCAAATGAGATAAACAAACAAGACAGCCAGAAAAGAATGAATTCAAAGCGTAAATTTTAATCAACTAAGTCTATCTGTTGGTATTGCACTGGTGAGTTTTGGTGTGAGGGTCGAACTAAGTTGACCGTAGAGGGCGCAGTACTCTGTCTGGCACGTCTGCAGTCTGGGGACAGGTCGAGGTCCAGGTCGAGCACTCTGTGTGTATTACTCAATATCGACAGCTGTACACCCCAGGCATCGCCATTGTACATGCACGCGTTGTTAAACCAGGTAAGATCTCAATGTACATTTGGTAACCTTCACTTTGTACGTTTATAAGACTCTGTACGACTTGGAGAACATTAGTCCTGCTTACATGACGGTGCACGAGTCTGTATTACTGACTTGACTCTAAAGGAGGGGGAGTGACAATTGTCAGAATCGAGTCCCGAATTCCTCCGTATGCAAGCAGGACGAGGAGAACATGTAATTCAAGGGTCTGTACAATAACTTAGGTGCACTGAAGTTGAAGTACTCATTGACGATCGAAACATAACTTTTATCATGTTGTCTAGTCTGAATGAAACAACGAAAAGGCCTGTCGTTGGTCCACGTACATGACTTGCATTGTAATCACGTGAAATATTGTGCCTGTAGGCTGTAGCACTAGTAGGTTTATCAGTGTGGAGGTCAAGCTCCGGCCACTCTGTCTATGGTTGTATGTCAAAACCATATTAACGTAACTCTCCAAAACCCAAGCTTCGATCATGAACATGTTTTTATTTCCTTTCTCTTTTCATATATTGTGTGATATGGCATGATAATAATACATATACTAAAACCTGTGCTGGAAAACTAACCTTTGTGTCAGCTTCCCTTTTATTGACTATTTCAATTCCATTTTTCAAGAGTCCAGGCCAGTCATCACAGGCAAGGAAGAAATGTCTCGGTCTGTGAGTGTGATGATGTGTAATGTAGAATATATCAATACCTCTATGGTCTAAATACTACAGACAGAACTATTATAAGAAGAATGGAAATTATGAAAGTGGTAGACACATGTACTAGTACAGCTTACATAAGGATTATGTTTGCAAAATGGAACATGATTTTATAATATTGTTCTGCTTTAAAGAAAAAAAAAAATTATATATGCAGCCTTTTGTAGAGTACACCTGGGACAGATTTCATTTAAAATGTATGTCTGTCTGTCTGTTTGTTTGTGCTCACCTTGATTGACAAATTTCTGTCAATCTACTTAATATAATATGGTTTATTGCTTCTTAAGGCCTCCAGCCCATATCGCAAAAAATTTACAATACTAGATTACAAAATCTCACAGAAGTGTACAGAAAACAAATTAGCAAAATTCCTTTCTTAAAACATCTGCTCTATATACATACGCAGCTAGGTTTAGAATTATTGGACCTTTGTTTGACGACATAAGTGAATAGAACTTTTCAATAGTAGGATTTACATATGACCATTCTGGTAAGTACTTTTGTCTGAGATTTTGGTACAGGGGACAAACTAAAGTAAAATGGTATTCATCTTCAGTATTTGGTGACATACATATTTTACAAGTGCGATCTTCGAGATCAATACCCAAAGCACGACCCTTTTCCACAGCCAGTTACCGAATCTACTTAATATGTAAATAATTGACACATAAAGAGTCTGCAGTGTGTATGAATTGTGTATTAAACAGCATACAACCTGTTAGTGTGTTACAAACAAGGTCAGTAGACTGTACTCATTTGCATACTAGTATACAACATGTACATAGCACATGTAAAATCAGTATTTTTGCCAATATTTTCTGATCAGGGCTAACAGGAGTTCAGATTAGGTTAAGTTGCATTAGCTATGCCTATCAAAAATGGCTCCCTGTCAATTAAACTGTCATAGCATCTGTATTATTTATAAGCATTCAAAATTTTGTCCTAAAGTGTTATTTCAATTTTCATTTTGTTTTATATTGGTAAGGCCTAAAAAAAAATTGTTTGGTTCCGGTTACCCAACCCCACCTAATTTTTCATTGTTTTAAAAAACATATTCAAGAAAAAAAAAAAAAAAATCACAAAAATTGTGGTCTCACAGGAAATAGTGGATGCGGAAACTGACATCAAATTAAAAAGGCAATATAAAACTGTTCTTCCAATCTGTAATGGATGTACACCTAATGAGATTATACATACAAAATTTTAAAAATTACCTTCCCCACCTATTCTAAAATATTGAACGTAATTGGAACCACACAATTTTTTATATATTAGACCTAAGGTTGTGTACATTATTAGAAGAGGTCACACTCAAGGTATTGATTCACAGTTTTCAGGAAGCCTCAATACTTGAATAGTGGAAATATATTGTAGTTTGGTGAAATATTTTGTAAAAATTATGTGTTGGAATCTAATCAGCATACTACTGTGCAGTACGTGTGCACAGCTGTGGTGTGTTTAAATCGTAATAATAATATTATATATGTATTAGAGAAATATTAGTTTCATGTTGATATTTCTAGTATTAAATCCTACTACTCAGTAACATGCTTCAGGTCTACATTATACATGTACATTTATTATCCCCTGTATTTGTCATCTATACACAGACTCACAATGTCCTGTTCAGAATTATAAAAACCATAGATTTGTGCCCGGTGGAGTGGTGGTATACAAACTTGTGTATAGTTATCAGGGAAACCTCCATACCTCACCAACCCCCACCCTATGTAGTGGTAAACTCCATACCTCACCAACCCCCACCCCACCCTATGTAGTGGTAAACTCCCTACCTCACCAACCCCCACCCCATCCTATGTAGTGGTAAACTCCCTACCTCACCAACCCCCACCCCACCCTATGTAGTGGTAAACTCCCTACCTCACCAACCCCCACCCCACCCTGGGTATCTAGTGGTGCATATCTGAGAATTGAACAGTACAGCTTGGCTTACAGAGATTCATATCAGGTGATGTTTGAATTGTGTAGCTGAGTTTATTGACCTACTTTTATATACAAGGCCACAGTATAGCAGTAATGCCAGGGTCACATATCATGTGATCAAGAAACCATGTGATCTGTACATTCTGACAATGAAATGTACTATGTGCTGATAAGATCAAAGGTCAAAATGCCTTTAGCATATACCTCTTATTTTATTTTTGCCAAGTCACCATTAGTACATGTAGTATTCAAATATATACAGGCCATCACCCTGGATTGTGACTATACAGTGTATTCCAGTACACAGTGTGGTGTATACATAGTACACATTCAGAAGGTATGTATTTAGATATGTTGTATGAAATTGTACCGATATTGATTTAACTAAAAGCTTATATTTTATTCAATGTTTTATTTTAGTTTTTTGCTGACTTGCGACTTTGCGACACCTGACACCCACTATGATGTGTTAGTATGCCCTCTCTGACCTGAGACTATTCTAAGCTACAGTCATACACATCATTTTTCTCCATGTCTCTATGTACAACTACACAGATATAACAAATTCAATATAATTTGGTGCATGCAATTGTCCTTAGCATATGTGGTTGCTTTTCACACCACAACTTTCCTGTAAGTCACACAATTTCAAAGTGAATACAATTATTATTACAATATGTACCAGCAATTCCTTGCACTGCTGTGCACACGCATACTACTATGAGGGATATTTGCAATGCAGTGCAATACTGAAAACATTATTGCATACCTGTATGCAAATGAGGATGCTATTATTCATTGTACACAAAAGCATGTGATCACATAGTGTCATTTTGTGGAATATGTTGCTTCACAGATAAACATATGCAATAATAACAAAACCCCATACCACGTGAGTTCCAGTGTTGGTACTCGGGGGTATTTGCACTCATACTTGCAGTGTTTTCTGCTGCACTTTCACTTGCTACGTTCATGAAAGTAGTGCCACAGAGAACACTGCAAGCACTTGTACAATTCGCAAATACCCCAAGTACGCACACTTGGCTGCACTGGCATGTCATAGAGTTCTGTCCTAGTATATATGTATTTTATACCACTACCAATAGTTGATATCACTCAACATTGCAGAGAATTTACGTGTTCCAGTAATTAGAATAATGTTATATAGATATTTATAATATGGCTACAGATCCACTTGGCCAATCAGGAACCTTGATTTATGGTGAATTATTATCTTGGCACTTAATGCTCTCTTACTGCAGTGTTGCAGCCAGCCTTTGGAAAGATTGTCTTTGATTCAGTCTGTTGTAACTCCCTAGCTTAGCTATGAATGAGTCTTTGGTTCTGTCTGTTGTAACTCCCTAGCTTGGCTATAAATGAATGTCTTTGGCATAGTCTGATGTAACTCCCTAGCTTTGCTATAAATGAGTCTTTGGTTCTGTCTGTTCTAACTCCCTAGCTTGGCTATAAATGAGTGTCTTTGGTTCAGTCTGTTCTAACTCCCTAGCTTGGCTATAAATGAGTGTCATTGGTGGTCTGTTCTAACTCCCTAGCTTGGCTATAAATGAGTGTCTATGGTTTAGTCTGTTCTAACTCCCTAGCGTGGCTATAAATGAATGTCTTTGGTGCAGTCTATTCTAACTCCCAAGCTTGGGTATAAATGAGTGTCATTGGTTCATTCTGTTGTGACTCCCTAGCCTGGCTATAATTGAGTGTCTGGTTCAGCATGTTCTAACACCCTATCTTGGCTATAAATGAGTGTTCATACTCCCTAGCTTGGCCATAAATGAGTGTCTTTGGTTCAGCCTGTCCACTTCTCTACATTTTTAATAATCTGTTATCATTTGTCTTCTTTTTTCTTAGATCACTTAAAAAGTAGGGAAAAGAGTCTAAGAACATTCAGAAGACTAGTTTGTTTGTTTGTTTGTTGAAACTGAGAAGTTTTGTGGTATCCTAGCAACTGATTCAGAATGGCAGTTACAGCTCCAGATGTCAAGTTCACCCAGGTATGTCATTGAAGTGAAAATTTACCCTGAGATTGTGTCTATAATATTGTCATGGAAACCATACAAGTGAAGTAGAACTTTAGAATAAATGTTTTGTCACAGACAGGTTTACATGTATTTGTTGTATATACACCGTGGTAGTAGTGTGAACTTTAACTTTAGCTGCCATATTGTTTTTAATTTGTCATTTTTAGTTTAGTTTTGTTAAATTTAGCTAGTACACAATCAGTCTCCTGTGTTTATTAAAAGTAGAATTAACAAAGAATACAAAGATAAGACCAAATAACACAAATTGTGTGTTTCTGATGACCAAACCAACCCTAGTTTTAGCCTCTGACCCTGCGCACTTTTTTAATGTCTTATCACCTTGATAATCATGAGTATTGTTAATAATTAATGTATGACTTACACTGTGTATTCTTCAGATTTTCATCAACAATGAGTTTGTCAACTCTGTGAGTGGTAAGACATTCCCCTCCATTAATCCAACCAATGGAGAGAAGATCTGTGACGTGCAGGAAGGAGATAAGGTAAATGCAATACAGTTACCATAGTAACATACATGTATGTATAACTCAAGATTCCCTCCTGAGTCCACTGTCTGTCTGATGTCAACATTAGACTGGTATAATATAGTTACCATAGTAACAAAGACATGTCTATTGTTGTGCACATTGCCATAGCAGCAGTTTTGTCTTTTTGTTGTAGGCTGACATTGATTTGGCAGTGAAAGCTGCTAGAGAAGCAATCAAACCAGGATCAACATGGCGTTCCATGGATGCATCGGCTAGAGGACGATTGATGAGTAAACTGGCTGACTTGATGGAAAGGGATATAGAATACATTGCTGTAAGTCAATAAATTAAAATACATTGCTGTAAGTCAATAAATGAAATATTTGGCATCACTAAGTCAATAAATGAAATATCTGACTTTGTTGTAAGTCAATAAATGAAATATTTAACATTGCTGTAAGCCAATAAATGAAATATTAGACTTGATGGAAAGTGATATAGAATACATTGCTGTAAGTCAATAAATGAAATATTTGGCATCACTAAGTCAATAAATGAAATATCTGACTTGATTGATGAAAGGGATGTAGAATACATTGCTGTAAGTCAATAAATGAAATATCTGACTTGATGGAAAGAGAGATATATATATAATACATTACTGTAAGTCAATAAAGGAAATATTAGACTTTGTTGTAATTCAATAAATGAAATATTTGACATTGCTGTAAGCCAATAAATGAAATATTAGACTTGATTGAAAGGGATATAGAATACATTGCTGTAACTCAATAAAGGAAATATTAGACTTTGTTGTAAGTCAATAAATGAAATAGCTGACTTGATTGAAAGGGATATAGAATACATTGCTGTAAGTCAATAAATTAGATATCTGACTTGATTAAAAGGGATATAGAATACATTACTGTAAGTCAATAAATGAAATATCTGACTTGATTGAAAGGGATATAGAATACATGTACATTGCTGTAAGTCAATAAATGAAATTTCTGACTTGATGGAAAGGGATATAGAATACATTGCTGTAAGTCAATAAATGAAATATTTGGCAGCACTGTAAGTCAATAAATGAAATATCTGACTTGATTGAAAGGGATATAGAATACATGTACATTGCTGTAAGTCAATAAATGAAATTTCTGACTTGATGGAAAGGGATATAGAATACATTGCTGTAAGTCAATAAATGAAATATTTGGCAGCACTGTAAGTCAATAAATGAAATATCTGACTTGATGGAAAGGGATATAGAATACATTTCTGTAAGTCAATAAATGAAATATCTGACTTGATTGAAAGGGATATAGAATACATGTACATTGCTGTAAGTCAATAAATGAAATTTCTGACTTGATGGAAAGGGATATAGAATACATTGCTGTAAGTCAATAAATGAAATATTTGGCAGCACTGTAAGTCAATAAATGAAATATCTGACTTGATTAAAAGGGATATAGAATACATTGCTGTAAGTCAATAAATGGAATATCTGACTTGATGGAAAGGGATATAGAATACATTGCTGTAAGTCAATAAAGGGAATATGTGACATGAATTAAAGGGATATAGAATACATTACTGTAAGTCAGTAAATGAAATATTTTGCCTAGTTCAGGGAGATTGATATTAGCTAATTATCTGTAAGTCAATACATCAAATATCTGACTTGATAAGTGATATAGAGAACCTTGCTGGAAGTCAATAAATTAAATATAGTACCTAGTCCAGGATGATATAGCCAATTATCTGTAAGACAATAAACGAAATATCCGACTTGATTGAAAAAAGAGCTAGAGTACAATGTCACTCAGTATTGTTTTTGTGTTGATTTCAGAGACTAGAGACATTGGATAATGGTAAACCATATACAAATGCAATGGGAGATATTGACATGGTTATTAAAACTGTCAGATACTATGCTGGATTTGCTGATAAAATCCATGGAAAAACCATTCCAGTTGGTAAGATGTCTGTATGCCTTTTGTTTGTTGTTCCCAAGGCGTGTACTACAAATTGTAGACTGATCATGTGATAGTTTGTCACATAACTGAAGTACCAGGATGTATGCATAGATATAGTGTGTCTACTTATTGAAGTTACAGTTACGCAACAAACAGAATTTTTTAGTCAGTATTTGAGGGGTGCACTTCTTGAACATCTGAAATAGCTTCAAAAGTAGATAGAAATATATACAAATGAGATGACAATAACTAAAAGGAGAACATCAAATGTTTCAAAAATTGATCAGTAAAGCCATATTTTTATTTTACACGCCATCTTATCCCATAGTTTTTTCATATATTCATCATAAACACATTGACACCCCTGCAGGATAATGGAACATCCTTTGTTCCTTTATAAACACATTGGCACTGTTAGAATATTATGTACCTGTACATGAACCTTGCTATTCTTTTCTAGATGGCAGTTTTTTTACCTACACTCGCCATGAACCTGTTGGTGTTTGTGGTATGGTTACTCCATGGAATTTTCCATTGGTGACAACGATAGTAAAGCTTGCCCCAGCACTGTGTTGTGGTTGTACAATGGTTAATAAACCAGCTGAACAAACTCCACTGACTATTCTGTATGCAGCATCACTTATCAAAGAGGTAAAATAATGTACACATATCATCTGGCTATGAAAACGCTAGCTAATGTCTATCACAATGAGGCCTATTATGTATAAACTACTACTATTTCCTGAGATTAAAAGTTAGTAAAAGCTGATTAATATGACATCTGCTAGTGCCCAAATAAGGCCAGGCAATAAGCGTTTGATAACACATCACATTCTCAGGCACAAATCCTCTCCATTGTCCATAGTCAAAGCAAATCACTAAGAAGATTTCAATGCTACATGAATATTGCCCTAGGGTAGTAGAATGTGACTAGTGTCACCTATATGTTAATTGAGGTCTCTGTGAGTCAATTAATAGTCCATACCAAGTGATTCAATCTAAGCCAGTGACTGAAGGCTATACCAAGTGATACAATCTAAGCCAGTGACTGAAGGCTATACCAAGTGATACAATCTAAGCCAGTGACTGAAGGCTATACCAAGTGATACAATCTAAGCCAGTGACTGAAGGCTATACCAAGTGATACAATCTAAGCCAGTGACTGAATGCTATACCAAGTGATACGATCTAAGCCAGTGACTGAAGGCTATACCAAGTGATACAATCTAAGCCAGTGACTGAAGGCTATACCAAGTGATACAATCTAAGCCAGTGACTGAACGCTATACCAAGTGATACAATCTAAGCCAGTGACTGAAGGCTATACCAAGTGATACAATCTAAGCCAGTGACTGAACGCTATACCAAGTGATACAATCTAAGCCAGTGACTGAAGGCTATACCAAGTGATACAATCTAAGCCAGTGACTGAAGGCTATACCAAGTGATTCAATCTAAGCCAGTGACTGAAGGCTATACCAAGTGATACAATCTAAGCCAGTGACTGAAGGCTATACCAAGTGATACAATCTAAGCCAGTGACTGAAGGCTATACCAAGTGATACAATCTAAGCCAGTGACTGAATGCTATAGCAAGTGATACAATCTAAGCCAGTGACTGAAGGCTATACCAAGTGATACAATCTAAGCCAGTGACTGAACGCTATACCAAGTGATACAATCTAAGCCAGTGACTGAAGGCTATACCAAGTGATACGATCTAAGCCAGTGACTGAAGGCTATACCAAGTGATACAATCTAAGCCAGTGACTGAAGGCTATACCAAGTGATACGATCTAAGCCAGTGACTGAAGGCTATACCAAGTGATACAATCTAAGCCAGTGACTGAAGGCTATATGAAAATGATGTGTTATAAGTACACCATAGTTCAGTCATCAAAAGACAAAAGATTGTATATTTTGGCCACTCAAAGCATCATTTGAAAATTTTACTCCTAATGGTTTAAATTATAGAAGAATTCCAGGCCGGCCACAATATCACTAGACCATCATAACACCATAGCAA
Source organism: Glandiceps talaboti (assembly GCF_964340395.1). Classification (NCBI taxonomy): domain Eukaryota; kingdom Metazoa; phylum Hemichordata; class Enteropneusta; family Spengelidae; genus Glandiceps; species Glandiceps talaboti. The sequence goes on along the minus strand of NC_135565.1, from coordinate 21,496,261 downwards.
TGTTTTACTCCTAATGGTTTAAATTATAGAAGAATTCCAGGCCGGCCACAATATCACTAGACCATCATAAAACCATAGCAATGTTTCTAATGATGATACACTATTCTTCTAGATTGAGTTTTCTGTTGTTTTCTACCTCCAGGCTGGTTTCCCACCAGGTGTGGTTAATATTGTACCAGGTTATGGACCTACAGCTGGTGCAGCATTGGCTGAGCATATGGATGTTGACTTGATCTCCTTTACAGGTTCTACTGAGGTGAGCTATTTATGGAATCACTAAGTTACTAAAGAGTTTTATTGACCTGCTACTGTAGGTAGATATCAGATTTACTCAGAAGTTACTAAAGAGTTTTATTGACCTACTGTAGGTAGATATCAGATTTTCTAGGAAGTTACTAAACAGTTTTATTGACCTGCTACTGTAGGTAGATATCAGATTTACTAAAAAGTTACTAAACAGTTTTATTGACCTGCTACTGTAGGTAGATATCAGATTTAATAACAAGTTACTAAAGAGATTTATTGACCAACTACTGTAGGTAGATATCAGATTTAATAACATGTTACTTAAGAGATTTATTGACCTGCTACTGTAGGTAGATATCAGATTTAATAAAAAGTTACTAAAGAGATTTATTGACCTGCTACTGTAGGTAGATATCAGATTTAGTAAAAGTTACTAAAGAGTTTTATTGACCTGCTACTGTAGGTAGATATCAGATTTACTAGGAAGTTACTAAAGAGTTCTATTGACCTGCTACTGTAGTTAGATATCAGATTTAATAAAAAGTTACTAAAGAGTTCTATTGACCAACTACTGTAGGTAGATATCAGATTTAATAACACGTTACTAAAGAGATTTATTGACCTGCTACTGTAGGTAGATATCAGATTTAGTAAAAGTTACTAAAGAGTTTTATTGACCTGCTACTGTAGGTAGATATCAGATTTACTAGGAAGTTACTAAAGAGTTCTATTGACCTGCTACTGTAGTTAGATATCAGATTTAATAAAAAGTTACTAAAGAGTTCTATTGACCAACTACTGTAGGTAGATATCAGATTTAATAACACGTTACTAAAGAGATTTATTGACCTGCTACTGTAGGTAGATATCAGATTTAATAACACGTTACTAAACAATTTTATTGACCTGCTACTGTAGGTAGAAATCCGATTTACTAAAAAAGAATGTATTGTTCAGCGAGTTTAATATCCAGTAAACTAACTTGGATTTGGTGTCATCCTGTTTGTGATCCAGGCCACTGTGTTATAGCTAAAATGATGTCGGTTTGGTGTTTCACTTGTGCAACAGAAGATATAATACACACCCTTAAATAACTTCTAATGCAAAAGAATAAATTACATACATGTAGGTGCCATGCACAGTGGGGATATAGAAGTAGTCAAGTTGAAATGTTGATTATCAGTTAGAAAATAAACAATTGCAGCCATTAAAATCATCATCTCCATGTGTAATGTTTTCAGTAGAACTAATATAAGCCTGTTTTTACTGCACTGTGAAAGAATAGCAATGCTTATCACTGTTCAAAGTGATTGGGCAAAGGATCCTGCTGTGTTTATTGTGTCTCTGTTATTGTTAGTCTAGAGTTGAAATATGTCTAGCTGTGTGTGAAAACTATAATGTCCAATGAGTAAAACACCAAGCCTACATCATTTTAGCTGTAATGTCCCATGAGTGAAACACCAAACCTACACCATTTTAGCTGTAATAGCCCATGAGTAAAACACCAAGCCTACATCATTTTAGCTGTAATGTCCCATGAGTGAAACACCAAGTCTACATCATTTAAGCTGTAATATCCCATGAGTGAAACACCAAACCTACATCATTTTAGCTGTAATATCCCATGAGTAAAACACCAAGCCTACATCATTTTAGCTGTGATTTCAGATATTTCATCCATGTGGGCAGTATCATCCATACTTTCATTTCTGATTTAGTTGCTCACTATAATTGATATTGAAGTTAATAACCAACAAGATTGATATAAAGTTCATTGAACCCACAGCTTAATATTGATTTCTAGGTTAACCCTTTCATGACTGGAGACGAGTTTTAAATAATTTTGGGACCCAATTTATATGAATATTTTCATAATTACAATAATATTACTTTATTAGGAAGTAACATATCTTTAATTCCAGTCTAAAATGAAGTTGATATATGCCAAAAATTTACATAAAAACAAGAATTTTGTTCAAATAATTTTGGCGGCAAAGTTTTCAGGACTGAATGGGTTAATATCTTGTTTATTCACTAATACTGAGGTACATGTACATATGCCAAAACTCTTACTCTTTAAACCATTGTGTATCCCCAAGTTTGAAATTGACTTTTTTGACAAAAATTTGTACATGAAGTATAATTGTAAATTAGATTTTAGGAAAATAAGTTGTGATACATTTAGAGGAAAAGTTTTTATATGAGATTAAATGTTACTTTGAATGTATTTCAGGTGGGTAGAATTATCCAGCAAGCCTCAGGTACCTCCAACTTGAAGAGAGTTTGCCTTGAACTTGGAGGAAAAAGTCCAAACATAGTATTTTCAGATGTTGATAGTAAGTCGTTAATTTTGATATTAAATATGAAACTTTGTAGGTATGAGAAAAGAGTATATTTATACTATGCATGAGCCATTTAGAATAAAATATATGGAATATATACTCTGGTCATTATACGTCACCACAAAGCACATCCATGTCACAGCAACATGTGTCTATATACTAGTACGTCATTGGTTCTGCTGTGTTATATAAGTTAAAACATTCAAAATTACCATTACTTTCCCCGATTTTTCTTTGATATTACTGGCACTGGTATAATTATGTTATTCTCCAATATTTTTCTTCATTCAGCCACAAAATACTTATGATCTAAGTGTTGTCACTACACGTCTAGTGACTCGTAGTGACAGAGACCCCTTTGGTCGCTCGTATTTTCCTTGGCTGAACAAAGAAAAATATTGGGGAATAACATGTAGTTATCTTGAAGTTGGAGTGAAGTGTCTGGACAAATTTAATAGTTATTTCCTGACTATGAGGGCGCTAGTAGGCGTGTATTACCAAAATGGCTGTTCGGCAGCAACTGTCTTCCAACACTGATACTCATATTTGTCTTGAGGTTTGCTATCATAACACATTTTACATTTCAACTAATAATAAAATGTGTATGCCAGTTTTTGATGTGTTAAAATGAATTATGACAAATTATAATTTGTCACATGTGGAAAGATATAGAAATGATATCTTTTACTATTTTCAGTGGACTATGCTGTGGAGAATGCACATCAAGGACTGTTCTTTAACATGGGACAAGTGTGTATTGCTGGTTCTCGTTTATTTGTACAGGAAGAGATATATGATGAGTTTGTGAAGAAGAGTGTAGAAAGAGCTAAGAAACGTACCATTGGTGACCCCTATGACCCTGCCAATGAGTCTGGTCCACAGGTCAGTCAATGTTGTGTGCTAAGAAACGTACCATTGGTGACCGCTATGACCTCGCCAATGAGTCTGGTCCACAGGTCAGTAAATGTTGTGTGCTAAGAAACGTATGGGCAAGGTAACAGTACTCCTAATGGCCAACACATAAAATCTTTTGTTGTTGATATGTTGTATTCCATAAATTTCATCTCTATAATATGTACATGACCAGGTTGATAAAGATCAGTTTGACAAGATATTGGAACTTATTGAGAGTGGTAAAAAGGAAGGAGCTAAGTTGGAATGTGGTGGCTCTAGGAAGGGAGACACAGGCTATTTTATTGAGAGTACTGTGTTTTCAGATGTACAGGACAGTATGCGAATTGCCAAAGAAGAGGTAAGATTCACACATTTCTTATTTATTATTATTATTAGCCCCAACGGGTCAGCCCAGAGAGAGGCTGCAGGAATGACCCATGTCCATCCATCCATGGACAGCCATGTCTCCATGAGTCAATTTCAACCAAACCTGGCACAAATGTCAATCACTACAGTGTACAAATGCACATCACTTTATTTCGTGACCTTTGACCTTTATGACTAAATGGCGGCCATATTTGTTCTAAAAATAGACCTTTTGTCTCATATTTCCAAACATTTGATACATAGAGATACCACTCAAGCATCTACAAGTGTTTTCATTTGCTCAGTAACTTTTGAAATTCTGTTTATAGTGTTGCCATCATTCAAATTCTGATATGGATGTAGGATCATATTTCAGACATCAATTAGTACTACATACTGTTGTCTCAGCCTCAGGTCTCCAAAAGTTTGATACTCACAGACACCATTTCTACATCACATCATCAATAGTAAGCTTCTGATGAGACCTTGGCCTTTGACCCTGACCAACATTTTCAGGGTCAAATACCCAAGATTTGCCATTTACCATGACCCAAGAGCATTTATTCTTTTTATAGATATTTGGACCTGTCCAGCAAATTATGAAGTTTAAGACGTTAGAGGAAGTAATTGAGAGAGCTAACAACACAACATATGGACTGGCTGCTGCTGTTTTCACTAAAGATATTGATAAAGCCTTGGCTGTTAGCAATGCCTTACAGGCAGGCACTGTCTGGTAAGAAATGTAAATATGTTGATAAAGTCTTGGATGTTAGCAATGCCTTACAGGCAGGCACTGTCTGGTAAGAAACGTAAATATGTTGATAAAGTCTTGGATGTTAGCAACGCCTTACAGGCAGGCACTGTCTGGTAAGAAACGTAAATATGTTGATAAAGTCTTGGATGTTAGCAATGCCTTACAGGCAGGCACTGTCTGGTAAGAAATGTAAATATGTTGATAAAGTCTTGGATGTTAGCAACGCCTTACAGGCAGGCACTGTCTGGTAAGAAACGTAAATATGTTGATAAAGTCTTGGATGTTAGCAATGCCTTACAGGCAAACACTGTCTGGTAAGATCTTCAATCATGTATCTTGTGGAAATTTTTTGTTCCTTTTTCTTTTTGTTTTGAGGCGAGAGGGGCAATGTACAAAGCCATCACATGATTCCTGCCAATTGGAAAGTAGAAAATATTTTACTTTGTTATAATCATGACCTTAATAATTAACTGATTAAAAGAGTGTTTGGTTGGTTAATTAATTGGTTGGTTGGTTGGTTGGTTGGTTGGTTGGTTTACTTGGGATATTACGCTCTTTGGCCATCAGCTCGTTACTAATTGACTGACTAACTAACTAACTAACTAACTGATTGATTGATTTATTTATTTATTGATTAATTGATTGATTACTTCTAGGGTAAATTGCTATGGAGCTATAGGACCATCAACTCCTCATGGTGGATTTAAGATGTCAGGCATTGGAAGAGAATTGTAAGTTTTTGATGTCTATGTGTACACATTAAATAATGTATTTAATTTCATTGGAATAGAATCTTAATTATTTGATGTCTATGGGTACACATTAGTGAGTAGTAGTGACAAAGACCCCCTAGGTCACTCATGTTTTCCTTGGCTGAATGAAGACAAATATTGTGGAATAACATCAAATTGTCGTACATGTAAATTTCAATTCTATTTCCAGTGGAGAATATGCCCTTGATGAATACACAGAAGTCAAAACTGTAAGTTTACACATTAAGAACATCGCTGTCATTTCTACTTTTTGGCTGATTTTATAAATTTATTATGGAATTGCTAAAAAATAAAATAGATGGTGTCACACTTTACTTATTTTCTATATCTATTATTGAATAGGCCATTTCAGACTGCTAACAGGAAATTGAGAATACAGCGCCCTCGCTCAAATTGGGGGTAACATCACCTCATAAAACCGTTTAATTCTTAAGAGCTTTGTCCCTTGGTATTCTGTAGAAGTGTAAATCAGGGATGTTTCTCACATTGTTAAAACATCAAGGAAAGCAGCAGTGCTCTATGATTAACTGAGTAACCTATACCATATATACCCCTAAGGTACACACACAGGAAGTAGAGCACCACCATGGCAAATATTAGAAAGCCTAGGCCTATGCTAAACACAAGAAATAAAAGTTTAAGACAGGTGATGCCACTCTTTATTTAGTTGAATGTTTCCATAGTTACACCACTCTGAAATATGTTTATTTTGTTTTTCAGGTGACCATCAAAATACCACAGAAATGCTAGGCCGTCATATATATCATAGGAAACCATGGCCTTGTACATCACGTCCCAAGACTATTACACTAGTAGTAATATGAAGTGAACAAAAATGAATTGCTTTCATCCAAAAATCAATAAAATCTAGGGATTATGATCATAATAAAGATTATTTGGTAAATAGTAATTTCTAAACTTTGATAAAACAAGATACTGTGCTTCAGATAATATTGATAGTGTGTAGTATTTGATAGCATCTTGAAATCTCAGTATGGGCAAGGCAACAGTAGATGCGGCATATCAAAGTAAATTTTCCCCCAGTTTTTCACAATAAGGTAGTTTTGTTTTTAAAATCCAAATAAGTTTCTCTGAGGAGGTGTTGATTGCATAGCTTTTGTTTTATAGATATTGATAAGTGAAGTACAATCTAGTGTTGCTAAAATGTGATTGCCAGTATTAAATGATACTAAAGGAATATATTTGGCCCTTCAAACCATAGACAGTACAAGTAAGGGCTGGCTATGTGTTAACTTACAGCATACCAGTACTAAGAGTGTTACAAGTGATAAGCATATCAGTTAATTAATTAACTCTTACAACACCACGTCTGTGTATATGCAGAAAGTCCCTCCCAGGTTCCCAGGCCATGTTTTCATATGTGCAGACAGTCCCTTCTGGGTTCCCAGGCCATGTCTGTGTATATGCAGACATCCCGTCCAGGTTCCCAGGCCATGTCTGTGTATATGCAGACATCCTGTCCAGGTTCCCAGGCCACGACTGCATATATGCAGACAGTCCCTTCCAGGTTCCCAGGCCATGTCTGCATATATGCAGACAGCCCCTTCCAGGTTCCCAGGCCATGTCTGCATATATATGCGGACAAGTTGACTCATTTGCATAAGCCAAATTTTCATATTTATCCATAGTATGATTTTAACAGAGTATGTTCAACATACAGGTTATAGGTCACTCGTCAAAGTCACAGATTGCTCGCAATCTTCCATATTTAGCATGTAGTCCATATTTGGTTTGTCCATATTTGGCATGCTGTCCATATTTGGCATGTTACATGTTTTTGAACATAATCCAATAGTCATGGTTACTAAATGTAGTAGATTGGAATGCATAATTTTATGTAGTGGTAATATAATTACATTAAAATTTGACTTTTCTGTAGCAGTCCATCTATTAGATGTGTCTGATTACACACTTTGTCACAATTTACTTTTTGTCTTAAATTGTCTTTTCTGTTGCTGTTGGAAGAAGAAACTCTATCTGGTGTAGAACACTTGCTAGGAACATTGTGCTTTGATTTTGGACCAGATGTTGTCATAGCAACAACTGATATGTCATGTGATAAGATGTGTTTATTATTTGATCACATGTATATGAAATGTGACGTTAAAGTAGAGTTGAGATAATCTAATTTGCATTTCTGTGTATTTCCTTTAAAAGTCTTATATTAATCTTTTCACTTCGGAATAATTAAAATTCTTACATTCTCTCAAAACTTTGCCATATGAAAGCTTCCTTCTTGCACTTTTGAAATAATAAAAGAAATTTAGAGGTCCACCATCTTGTTTTCAAGGCAGCCAACAATCTTTTATTTTCCCATAGAGGTAACATACGTTGGTGGCCATATTAGATTCAGCAGCCATATTGGATTCAACGGCCATATTGGATTCTGCAATGGCTTAATTTTGATATCATATTGACCGCTATTTCATAATGTGTATGGTGACCCATGAATTTTTTTCTCAATTTTAACTGAGAATTATTGGAGATGACAAAAAGTTTTAAGATTACAATTCTGAGGTGCATTTCACGTTAAAGTATTTAAAAACCTAGTTTAAACCAGTGCAGTATGATAGATGCATGCACCATGAATTAAGATCTACAGCTATATTAGATACAATCTTAGTTATCAGTGTGTGTGTGTGTGTCTGTGTGTGTGTCTGTGTCCATACTAGTCTGTTTCATGGGTTGATATATATGCATGATTTTTCAGAGGTTGGTATAGATGTCTGTGCTTTGGGGGTGGAGCATGTATGTGTCACTGTGTCTGTCTTCAGGGGTTGGTGTTCATGTATGTGTATCTTTGTGTTTCCAAGGGTTTGTGTATGTAAGCAGAATAAGTTAGTCCAACTACAGACAAATACCAGTTGTTGTATACAGAAAGAAGACTGGAGGGAAATTATGGCAGTGGGTATGAAGGAGAGCAAGCTCCAGTCTCTGAGAAAATATATTCTTTATTAGAAATTATACCGACGTTTCGGTCTCACACACTGGTTGTTGTATATGTATTTTTGGAGGTTGATGTATGTGTGTCTGTGTTTTCAGGGATTTGTGTATACTTCAAATCATTCTAACTTCCATAACCACACTGAGATAACCACATTTTATGAAGTTGTTCTTATGGCAAACTTTTATTATAAACGTATAATACCGAAAATACAGACAAGTACTAAACTGAAATTACTGAAAAGATTAAAGCAACATTTGTAACTCACAATAAGAATAATTCGTGTAATACCATGCTCAAGCCAAATTGAACAAATAATATGGAATTTTTACTCTGGTTATTCTACATCACGACAACGCGTGTCTATATCACTGGTTTTGCTGTGTTCGAAACATGAGCCAAAAGTTTCAAAATACTTTCTCCTCCTTCCCCTCTCCTGCTGTAAAGCCTGCTTATTCCCAAAGTGTCATAAAAATATTTTTTTGTGTGCATGCATGTAAACTCAGCTTAAATGTTTCACTTTGGACGTAGAGAATTCCTGTGTATACTTTATATACATTTTGTTATGCATCTGGTTTTCCAAATATATTTTAGTAAGAATGCATTAATAATCACTGCTATTAACAAAAATTTTTGGTGTAACTTATATCATTGAAAAAAATTATCAGCATAAAGCACATCAAAATTCAATTACATGTAAAAATTAATTATACAGTACTTCCTATCCTAGGTATTGTACTGAGAACACTGCATATATATAGTCAAAATTAATGACAAGTCTTAGTACATCATACATACAGAGAGTGTCAGTCTTATTCCATTTATAAAGTTACAATGTTGGATATTGAGTCTACATACATACATACATACATACATACATATATGCATACGTACGTACGTACGTACATACATACATACATACATACATACGTACGTATGTACATACATACATACATGAAATGTATATGGAACTTGAGAGTCGAGTCCGAATAAATACATACATGTATACATACATGTATGTATGCATGCATGTATTTATTCGGACTCGACTCTCAAGTTCCATTGCATACATTCATACATATACATTCATACATACATACATGCATGCATACATACATACATACATACATACATTCATACATACATACATACATACATACATACATACATACATTCATTCATACACATACATTCATACATTCATACATACATGCATACATACATTCATACATACATACATACATACATGCATACATGCATGCATACATGCATACATACATACATACATTCATACATACATACATACATACACACACATACATACACACACACACACATACATGCATACATACATACATACATACATACAGAGTGTTCATGGTCAAATTCCCTTTACAAAGTTATGGATGTGGGTATTGGCTATAATCTGGTGACTGAAAGTCCATAGGTGTTTCATAGTCATGGTAACTTCGCCCAGATGCGGTGAGATAAGAGGGCCCATCATTGTCACCTGCACGTTCTCTCAAATCATAGCCAAAATCCATATGAACTGGTGCAGCACTTGGAGCTGATGGCGGTGGTGGCGCTGATGGTGCAGCACTGAGTGAATAGCTCACAGGAATGTGAGGTACTTCCTTTGGTACAGATTTACCCCTTTTTCTTCGTACCCTCAATACTACAATGATGACCACTATAACGATAACTATTACAGTGATAACTGCAAGCACAGCACCAACAATTGCACCACTCGATACACTTCTGGCTGCTGCAGCTATTAATTTAAGACCAAGATGTGTATATTAATAAGTTAGTGGAATAAAGGGACCGTGACCGATGAATGAGGGCAGCCGATCGACTGGCAAAATCTGTGCATTTTAAACTTTGAAATGTTGCATGGAAACTGATATAGATGCCAAGAAACTTGCTCATTAATTTTCTAATCTACTAATTCTAAAGTCAATATTATGACTATCATCAGTTTTATCAATGTTATCATTACAAGTGGAGAATGCAAGGGCTAGGAGGTACAACCAGCCAACGATGTATCTTGGCAGCAGTAATGTAATGTAGTAATGTATGTATGTGTGTGTACTATGTATGTATGCATGTATGCATGTATGTGTGTGTATGCATGTATGTATGTGTGTATGTATGTATGTATGTATGTATGTATGCATGTATGCATGTATGTATGTATGTGTGTGAATGCATGTATGTATGTATGTGTGTATATGTATGTATGTATGTATGTATGTGTACTATGTATGTATGTATGTATGTATGTATGTATGCGTGCATGCGTGTGTGTGTATGTATGTGTGTGTGTATGTATGTATGTATGTATGTATGTATGTATGTATGTATGTTTGTAGTATGTGTATGTATGTATGTATGTATGTATGTATCTACATGAAAAAATGTATGTATGTATGTAGTATGTGTGTATGTATGTATGTATGTATGTATGTATGTATGTATGTATGTATGTAAACAGACTACCAATGACAAGTCTCTAGTCTAAAACAATGATGATGAGGGGAGTGATATTATTGGTCATTGTTGACTTACATTGACATGCATGTATAATATCTCCACAGTATGGCGTCTTTACTGACACGTCTTCATACAACCCATCACGACACCATTCACAGCTAACTGCAGCATTACAATCTCTAGAAATGAATGGTATTATATGATAAAAATGATTTTAATAATAATTAATAATGTAATTTCTTTTTTAAAAGCACACTACACTGTATCTCAGTGCTCTTAGCAATACTCAAAAAGGAAGAAAAATTGATAAAATGACAAAAAATAACAATTTATGTGGTTAAAAATGAAAAACAAAACATTACAAAGTAATCAGAAATATCCTATAGGCCAGCCTATAGACATGTCTATAGGCCGCCTATAGGATATTTCTGTAAGGGAAGGCTAAAATGACAACATTAAAGTGAACAACACTGTAATATTGCTTTAAATAAAAAGATGATTTTTAAGATTGTGTTTAAAAGATTCAACTGTACTATCCGAGTGAATACTAAAAGGCAGCTGATTCGACAGAATTGGAGCCATAATTGAAAATGCACAGAAACCATAATATTTATCTGTATGGGATACAAAACAATTAATAAACATTATAAAATTCATAAGCTGACTGTTTCAGGTAGGTAAGGAGGCATAAGTGTGTGTGCATGCACTCATGCATATGTCTGTCTGTCTGTCTGTCTGTCAGTCAGTCAGTCTATGCATCTACTATGATGTGTGTGCAGTCTATACATTCACATTTAAATAGAGTTGTTTGTTTACTTACAGTGCATCTTTAAGGCTGCTACACTTTGTCTTAAAACATTGCGGTAAATTCTGTAAATCCTTCCGTTCATTAATAATTGGTGCCGGGTCAACTATAGGGGGCGTACATGATGGTGAATCATCACTATAAGAACAATAAACATGTGAAAAATTTATAAACAAACACAATATTGAGAAATGGGGATATTGAACAATGCTGACTCAAGTTTATGTACACCATTGCTCAAGTAGCTATCCATCTGCTTTTACTTTGTGTGTTATTTGTTTTTTCTGAATAATTATCGATAGACAAGCTTACATCAAGAAAGGTTGCTCTCTGTAGAGTAAGTTGTGTTTGTCTGTTATGACTAATGCATTGTGGGTATATCATGTTTTATGGTGTAAAGTATTAAGTTGTAATCCAAACTGAGCATGCTCAGATACAAAGGACATGGGCTTATTAAAGACTGGTTTCCATCATCCTCTTTGCTTAGGACTTCATGATGAGACTGGTGTGGACTGATCCCATCATTCCCTTCACTAGGGCTTTAGGAATGAGGCTACATGGTTTCCAATCCCATCATCCTCTTTGCTAGGGCAAACAGGTAACCAGTCTAAGCATAACGGGCCCGATCATAAAGATAAACCTCTTGCAAGGATTGTGGGTAGCTAAGACTAAATCAATTTTATTTAAAACAACAATAATTGTTTTCAAAAGTGATTGATTCACATTAAAACATCACATTTTCCAAAAACATCATTCAATATGGCTTGTTTGCTGCAAATTGTCTTGTACCTCTACAGCAGATCTGAGCGGAGTCAATTGCTATGAATTATTCATTGGATGACAACATATATTCATTTGCATGATCATTCTCCCAACCCAGAGTACATATTTCTGCTGAAGGAATGCAATACTAGTGAAGTAAATAGAAACGTCTACGACGTTGGGGAACATGTGAAGCCTAGACCCAATATGTAGATACAGCCATATATCATAATATAATGTATATTATCTCTAGTATATTTTATAATACAATATATATTATCTTTCCTATATATTATTAATTGTTTAGGTCGCCAGTGTCAAAATATTACTAAACATAAGCACATCACTGCCTGGGTATTAGTTTAGATTTTTAAGATACGCAGTTCATATCTGAACAGGATGACAATAACACTGACCTTGTAAACTCATATTTGGGGTGACAATAACACTGACCTTGTTAACTCATATTTGGGGTGACAATAACACTGACCTTGTAAACTCATATTTGGGGTGCCAATAACACTGACCTTGTTAACTCATATTTGGGGTGACAATAACACTGACCTTGTAAACTCATATTTGGGGTGACAATAACACTGACCTTATAAACTCGTATTTGGGGCGACAATAACACTGACCTTAGAAACTCATATTTGGGGTGACAATAACACTGACCTTGTAAACTCATACTTGGGGTGACAATAACACTGACCATGTAAACTCATATTTGGGGTGACAATAACACTGACCTTGGAAACTCGTATTTGGGATGAAAATAACACTGACCTTGTAAACTCGTATTTGGGGTGACAATAACACTGACCTTGAGACATGTGAACTCGTATTTGGGGTGAAAATAACACTGACCTTGTAAACTCGTGTTTGGGGTGACAATAACACTGACCTTGTAAACTCGTGTTTGGGGTGACAATAACACTGACCTTGTAAACTCATATTTGGGGTGACAATAACACTGACCTTGTAAACTCATATTTGTCATCACAGTATTTATATTCAGCTGGAGATTCACAGGGGCACTCACATTTCTCAGCAATGTCTGCTTTCTGACATTTCTATAAAAAAGAATAACAAATTATGGTAATGATGGTAAGAAGGTAGGTAGGTGGATGGGTAGGTGGGTGGGTAGACAGACAGATGGGTAGGTAGGTAGGTGGGTGGGTGCATGGGTGGGTGGGTTGATGTATGGATGGATGGATGGATAGATTGGCAGACAGAAAGACAGACACACAGTTAGATAGTTAGATAGATAGATAGAAAGATAGATAGATAGATAGATAGATAGATAGATAGATAGATAGATAGATATAGGTGGGTAGGAGAGTAGGTAGGAGGTACTAGGTGTGTATGTTGTGTGTTTAAGTGTGTGCACTATGAATGAGAGAGAGACAGAGATAAATAGAGACAGACAGACAGACAGACAGACAGACAGACAGACAGACAGACAGACAGACAGACAGACAGGCAGGCAGGCAGGCAGGCAGGCAGGCAGACAGACAGACAGACAGACAGACAGACAGAGGCAGACATTTGGATCCTTTATATTCTCTCTATGAGAAATTTAAAAGTAGTTCTTAGATCATGTTAAAAGTTTGGTGCACAGGTTTTTCTGTTCGACGCCCTTATCATGGTCACAATTACATGTAGATGTTTTGAAGATTTTTGTCCGAAAAGTGACCCCTATTCGTTTTAAACATTTGAATATTAATGACATACAACATCTGTACCTACCTGACTACATGGGCAGACAGCAGGCTGGTGACATGTGTCACTTTGGTCAATGATACCAAGGTAAGCATTGGTTGCTCCTATTCTTTCCATTTGATATTGTTTACACCTATCACCATCTGCCATGTTATCAATACCATTGGGCAAGTTGTACACCTACAAAAGGAAAGCACGGCACTTACAATTTCAAGGCAAGCCAGCTCACTTGAAACAAAATGTCTCTAGGCTTATATTTGTAAACAAATCTTACTATCACTGCAAAATTTAATCGTCTGTCAAAATTCGACTTTCTTTTCATCATCTGGTATGACAAATATCTTACCAACATGACTGTATTTTCTGTTCATAATTTACGGTTCAACCATGTGAGCAGAACGTTTGTAAACTGGTATGAACTGGTATAAACTGCTTCAAAGTTTACATACAACATGTGAATAGATAGTAACATGGAAGTACTTCCATGATATAAACAATGATATTTCCATTCTGTATCACTTCGTACCTGATAGTAGTTTTGTAGGTTTATTTTCTGAAAGTCGACACATTTTGTCTTCACCAGAACACCTTCCTCTATTAAATGTTCAGCAATACTCCTAAGTTCTTCAACCTCTGTGATATGAGGTTTATCAATATTGATCTCACCATTGTCAACAGTAAAGAAAGAATCATGATAGATAAGGTAACCACTGCTGTCCATCACAAAGCAACTAGAATAGGGGAGGGGAGAAAATAGTTTAATAATTGCCACTGCTGTCCATCACAAATAGGGAGCATGAATTGTGAATACATTATACCTGTATCTACGGTCATTACACAGTGAATACAGCATACCTGTATCTACAATCATCACACTGTGAATACAGCATACCTGTATCTACATCATCACACTGTGAATACACCATACCTGTATCTACATCATCACACTGTGAATACACCATACCTGTATATACGTTCATCACACTGAGAATACAGCATACCTGTATCTACGTCCATCACACTGTGAATACACCATACCTGTATCTACATCATCACACTGTGAATACATTATACCTGTATCTACGTTCATCACACTGTGAATACAGCATACCTGTATCTACATCATCATACTGTGAATACACCATACCTGTATCTACATCATCACACTGTGAATACATTATACCTGTATCTACGTTCATCACACTGTGAATACAGCATACCTGTATCTACATCATCACACTGTGAATACACCATACCTGTATCTACGTTCATCACACTGTGAATACACCATACCTGTATCTACGTTCATCACACTGTGAATATACCATACCTGTATCTACGTTCATCACACTGTGAATATAACCTTTTCAGAAGGAAGGAGAAATAGGATAAAGTGAAATCCATCCCCATGACAGCGATGACTTCATCCGAGGTTCCTGAACTTGTTCCCTTGGTACTTAGTAGCAAAACAGACAAAAAAAACAATTTGTCAATCATTACTTATTAGATCAATTAGGATAGGAAAATGATCATAAGACAGTATCAATTAATATACTAATTATCAATGTCAAGTAGGCTAATGTTTACATCTGAAAAAAAGCCTTACTTATACGTCGCATCTATCTGAATCTTGTACGTATTAGGTCTAACGACCCATGTAGGATTAGGGTATTAGAAAAATATAAATAATCCTATCTAACCTTTATGTTTCCACTGACATGATAGCTCTGATGTGAGAACTGGGGATTAAATTATTGGCCTTAAATTATGATGGAACCAATACATATAATTATTATTATTATTATTATATTATATTATATTATATTATATTATATTATATTATATTATATTATATTATATTACATTATATTAATTCAATGTGATGGCGTAATCCTAGACATCAATTAAGATTTTATTAAGCCCCGTATGTATGTATGTATGTATGTATGTATGTATGTATGTATGTATGTATGTATGTATGTATGTATGTATGTATGTATGTGATGACGTAATCTTTGGTTTACGACATTTACTTACCTTTCAATTATCGTATGACTCATTGTGATGACGTAGCCAGCACCACTTGCTGCTCTGTAAGGCGCCGACAATGTTATGTCACCTTTATTGCTCTTAGCTCGTTCATACCTTATAGGGGACAATAAGTCCATTGTTATAAGTACTTTCTCCAGACTTTATTAGTAAATGGAAAGATTGAGACAGACAGACAGACAGACAGACAGACAGACAGACAGACAGACAGACAGACAGACAGACAGACAGATGGATAGATGAATAGACATAGTCACAGAGACAGACTGAGACAGAGGGAGAGATGGAGAGACAGAAAGAGACAGACAGACATACACAGACAGACAGACAGACAGACAGACAGACAGACAGGCAGACAGACAGATGGATAGATGAATAGACATAGTCACAGAGACAGACTGAGACAGAGGGAGAGATGGAGAGACAGAAAGAGACAGACAGACATACACAGACAGACAGACAGACAGACAGACAGACAGACAGACTGACAGACAGACAGACAGGATATCGGTCTGGCTGTGCTCTCTAAAAAATATTAATGGTATGTCATACATTGATTAGTGTCTGTTTGTTTTGTCGCTATTGACTATACATTAACATTCATCAACTGAAATGCTAACAAACAAAATGTAAAATGTTTTATATATCATATCTAAATATGTTATTTTTTTCTTTAAACTATCTTACCATGGTCTGACCATATGGTCATACGATGTATTCATTTGAACAGCTGGGTAGATCCGAAACACACCATTCTCTGCACCAATGTAGAGAAAGGCAGTATATTGACTGACGTCAGTGACGTCATCACCCTCCTCTCTCGATTCTGATAACCATACTTGATGTACATTGGCTGTAGCTACAACCATGTCTCTGACGCCATCCTGATAAAGAAAGATATGACTTTATACATTATAGATGTAATATACAGCTTGATTAATTATGTCATATTTATGTGGTTTCTTGTTGTAGCTATGTGTCTAATTGACAATTAAATCCTTGCACATCACCAAATATTGTCAATAAAAGTGGCATAAACTGAGTTTATAATATCACGGTTTTACTAATGCATACATAACTCCTTGATTAAACTATTTTGATTGATTGATTGATTGATTGATTGATTGATTGATTTTTATTACCTGTACAAGAAATAATTACAGATCACTTGGAAAAAAAACATTTATACACAATTTATACAGGCAATGGGAGTCAGAAAATAGCTTTGCTAATCAAGTCTGACCCCTTACATTAATGGTTAATGGTTAAACTTTCACGGGTGTTACTAAACGCACTTGCCCCTCCCCAACCCCCATCCCAATCCAAGTCATTTTAAAAGTGATGATTTTATATCATGTCAATGTAGGATTGTATATCTTCATTGATATTCATGACTGTTTTCTTGGCTATGGTTGCAGTACAATTCGTGACATAATAATAAGTTATAATGGTTTCAAATTACATGTGCATATACAAATATATCTTATCGATTTGTTTATATCATACGAATGATATATAATATTAATAAGGTCGCTCTACAAACTATTCATTTTACCTTGAAATACACAGTGGCCTCAGTTTCACCATTCATGTATTTCGTATATTGCTCAATTTTGTTGGTGTCTTCTTCATCAAGTAGATAACCTACAGGATCCTCAAATGATTCGGGGGCAAACTTTACTGACGAATAGTCTTAATGACAAAAATAAAGACCAGACAGTGAAAATCTCTAAGACAAGTTGAAGTTCAAATCCAAAATAATTAGGATAAAAAGCAACAGATGAAGCCTTATCTAACATTATAGTAACAAATAATATTATACGATACTTTCCTTAGATTTTGTCATGCACAATTATATGTAGTATTTATCTTTAAGCATTTGAAACTCACACAAAAACTGTGAAAATGGTTCAAACTGAGCAATTATATGGTGATAGTGATTAATCTAAGATCTGTAAGACATGTTATGTGTAAAATAAATAGGTGCTAATAATGTATACCTTTGCCTGCAAGCCTTGTGAAATGACGACACTGTCCCACTCCAGGTGTCAAATCTAGTCGATGATACACAAAATCGTTTCCTGCAGAACAGTATGTAAAATAAAAATATAGAATTTGCAAACAGATATTTTGCAAAACTTCAATTGCCACTCTCACAAGACACTTTGGTCTATCATCTCCTTTATTAGCACGTATTTTTTCAATACAATGCACTCTTCTCCACAAGCTTAGATTTTACCTTTCTCTGAAACAACGTTTATCATTTCATCTTTCCCCCAACAATATGATAACTATGGGATTGGCCATAACAAGATAATAGACAAAAGTCACTTTGAAAGTTGAATTTACGACTTTAATGTAGATTTAAAAGTTATGTATACAATACCTGTAGGTGATTGATGAGTTAGTCGAGATTGGTTATCGTTATCTGCCATTACCAAGCAAACTACGTAGGGTGTTTCAGCTACCTATGTAAGTAAAACACAAAATGAATCTAGTAACACATTTCATATATTACGGCTTGTCTACAACATGTTGGAAATGCACAATATATGACCTTTAGAATTAGAATATAGACATTTAAATTTCATATCGTATTATGTATCAAAAAACAAACACATTACATATGGTTTTTACACCACCAGTCCAAAGAAATATTATATACATCATTACAATGAAGAATATTCTTGGAGACTAGGGCCATATATGGTATTTAGCTAAACCGACGTTAGAATTAAGGATAAATTACGAACACCATCATGGTGTTACTGATAACCATAAGTCCTTATATGGTATTGTAGCTATCCTGTCATTTGAATTATGATAATTAAGAACACCTTATAAGGCGTTTCATCGTCCTATGAAATTAACATACCGATAAC
>NC_135565.1:21459708-21472208 GCF_964340395.1 Glandiceps talaboti | reverse complement strand
TGTATACAAACATTTAATAGTTCTGTACGAGAATTGTATTGTACGACCATCACGGACCCTGTACAATTTTATTGTACACCAAGAATTGTACACAGCCCAATTCAATGCAAAGAAAATCAAGTACAATAAAAATGTGCCAACTTAATGCCGTTAGAAAGTTGATGGAACGAAAAGGTATGCTGATCAATAAATAGTTTATTTCATTAACATTGATTTCAATCAAAATTTATGACATTATTTGCCGTTGTCATGGATACGTCTTACCGAACCTTCAAATTATGTTGATAATTGAGACAATAATGCCACCAAATAATTGATACTTACTACTCCCTAGACCAAACGTCAGAATAACAACTTCATTGTTCATTTGAGCATTTCTTTCCTTGATGGTAAGCATTATATCACGGTTTCTTGCCAAGCTAGGATCAGACGGAGAGCCGGTAACGGCATCACTAGGTTGTCCGTCCGTCAGGAAGAGAATAACTTGTTCTGAAAGATATGCAATAATAATATAATAACAACTTTTATTTCAAAAAGAAAAAGGGTGACCCTGTTAGGTCCAGCCTAATCTTCCCAGGGGCCCTAAAGCAAATGTACACAATACAACAACAAAAACAAAACAAGGTAACACACATAAAAATGATGTAATATGTGTTAAACCAGATTTAAGGGAGTCTTCCTTAAATATAAATGGAGGGGGGTTCAGATTTTACGAAACTAATCTCTGACTGGGAGGAATGATGCCGGTAAACTGAATGCCTTCCGTAAAGGCAAAGCCTGTACATTTTTGTTCATACACACAAAATGTTGAGCTCCAGTTATCAGATATGATACACCAGTATATATTAACACATAAGTTACCAAACTATACGGAATTTGAAGCATGCACACTTAAGACATAACCTATATACCCATATTACATAATACATTATACAAATTAAGCTAAAATTATAGCTATATCGACAAACTTCATAGGATATGAGCGCTTTGTTGTGATCGATGTATTTACCGAATAGGGAACTTGCAAACCCACCATGTTGAATGTTGCATCATGGGAAATGTGATAATAATTACTAATTTAATGAATTGGTATTGTATACAATACTGTTACATTGTTTACAACCACGAATGATCAATTCATAGTTACCCTGACCATTGTGGGGGGGGGGGGTTATTTTATCGGTAGTTCAAGATTGGGTATTACGATTAACCACAGATAATCCCATAGTCCTTTGCGTCTGAACATGCTCAGTCTGGATTGCAAGTTCCCTATTAGATTACATTTTGAAGTCACGTGTAGAAATTAATTGAAATCATTAACTATGCATATATCTCATTTTAAAACTAAAACTACATCAACAACCTATCATACATGATATATCGGCATAAATGGCAAATATCCCTAACTACACGAAAGTTGACAATGTTTATGCTTTGTGTGGACATAGTGTATTTACTTTTACTGTATAACCAGACATCTATCGGGAACCACCCTTCTTAATTCATTCTGACTTGTCACAAGGAATTCAAAAACTTCAGCTGATATGGTTTATCTGAAATTTTTGAATTCCTTGTGACAAGTCAGAATGAATTAAGAAGGATGGTTCCCGATAGATGTCTGGTTATACAGTAAAAGTAAATACACTATGTCTACACAAAGCATAAACATTGTCAAAGATATTGACATGTTTTTTAAAAGTGGAAAGCTTAGGTATTTGTATAATGAAAAGATTAATAAGTGAATATTGACATATTTGTTTTTCAATCAGTAATGAAAACTTTGTGACACTAGTACTTATTCTACAATAAATAATAACTTCATCTCCCGTTAGTTATGTCAAACTTACAAAACACACTCTGTTGTCGTTTGACAATTTAATGTCTTTTTAAATAATTTTTTAAAATATGTAAATTTGTTACATAAACTGTCATACTAAGCAATAGTTCATCAGACACTGATAGAACTTTAAAAAATACATCATACCTCGTTTGATCCCATCTGAAGACGACTGGGTTGCATTAAGCAGGTCAAAAGCGGCAGTTAGGGCTTTCTTGTAATGTGTATCGCCTGCAATGTAAATTGTTTGTTTGTTAGTGATGGGTTGGGCTGAGGGCTACACACATGGGTTTGTTAATGATTGGTTGGGTTGGGTTGAGGGTTACACACATGGTTTGTTAGTGATGGGTTGGGTTGGGTTGAGGGTTACACACATGGTTTGTTAGTGATAGGTTGAGTTGAGCATTACACACTTGGGTTTGTTAGTGACGGGTTGGGCTGAGGGTTACACACATGGGTTTGTTAGTGATGGGTTGGGCTGAGGGTTACACACATGGGTTTGTTAGTGATGGGTTGGGCTAAGGGTTACACACATGGGTTTGTTAGCGATGGGTTGGGCTAAGGGTTACACATGGGTTTGTTAGTGACGGGTTGGGCTGAGGGCTACACACATATCTTTGTTAGCGACATGTTGGGCTGAGGGTTACACAAATTTGCGTCGGTGAATCACCACAATTGATGTAAATTGATCGAAGTTTCCTTGTAATCTCATATTTGTAATAAGTCCTTTCTTAATTGTAGAGGAAATCACTTCTGACTCATGTTTACAATGTCTCACCATGCAGCTTTGTTACACATTCACACCATTATACCTGATGAGTGATAAGTGTAATACCATTTGACAATAGATCATAAAGTGTAAAATTATGAATGATTGAAGAAGCAAATAAAACAAACCTCGATCTCGAATGGAATTAACAAAGTCTGTCAAACATTTTTTGTTCTGTGGTGTTGCCAGTGCCAATTGTTCTTCATAACAGGTGTCTTCACATCCAGTAGGTTTGGTGACGTCATTAGAAAAGGACACAACATTCACCTTTCAAAGAGAATACATACATGTGTACTATTAGACTAGAAAATTCCAGGCAATTTAACATAAATATCATCTTCACCGTGTTAACTAATTGTTGATGTTAACGTTAGCATTTACGTTGGAAATTTCTTACTATTGTATTAAAACTCGGACCACTGTGTATTCTATAGTGGTATGAGGTATGCACAGAGTGACAATCTGTGTGGTCAATTCAGCAAAGAGAGAGATAGTAAGACTGGGTGTAAAATTAAAGTGACGTGTTAATCAATAAGCATTATCATGTTATTTTCGATTCTCGTGATTTCAGCAATTGAATTTGTTCTTTGTGATATTCAAATGTCAGTGAACTGTTTGTGCAATAGTCACTACTGGCAATACCTAGCCAGGCGCACAATAATAACTCACTTATCTTATCATTAGGATTCATTGTATGACGTACCTTATCACTATGATTCATTGAATGACGTACCTTATTGCTGGGATTGATTATATAAATTACCTTATCACTGGGATTCATAATATGACTTACCTTATCACTGGGATTCATAATATGACTTACCTTATCACTGGGATTCATTGAATAACGTACCTTATCACTGGGATTCATAATATGACTTACCTTATCACTGGGATTCATAATATGACTTACCTTATCACTGGGATTCATAATATGACGTACTTTATCACTGGGATTCATAATATGACTTACCTTATCACTGGAATTCATTGTATGACGTACCTTATCACTGGGATTCATAATATCACTTACAATCAATCAATCAATCAATCAATCAGCAAAGTTTATATAGCGCCAAAATCCAAAAACACTGTTTTGCTCTATGACGCTCAATGGCTAAACCGCACTGTATGCTTTGGAGAATAAGTGCGTTTTCAGTTTTCTTTTGAAAGATTCCAATTTGGAGATTCTCTGATGTCGAGTGGTAGTATGTTCCATAGTTTAGGCGCAGCATATGAAAATGCACGGCCACCATATGTGATGGTTTTGTAGGTTGTAGATGTTAAAAGTTTCTTGGTGGATGAACGGAGTGTACGAGTTGGAATATAGGGCTGGAGCAGATCACTGATGTACGCAGGAGTCTGGTTGTGAATGGCCTTGAAAGTTAAAAGCAAAATTTTGTAGTCAATCCTGAGACGAACTGGTAACCAATGGAGATGGGTGAGAACTGGGGTAATCGGTGCAAATTTCCTGGTGTGTGTAATTATTCTTGCTGCAGTATTTTGAGCTCGTTGTAACAGGCCTATTGTGTTGTCTGGGAGTCCACAGAGAAGTGAATTACAATAGTCAAGTTTGGCTGTCAAAGTTGCATGTATTAATGTTTGGCATGTTTCATTAGTGAGGTAGCGTCGTATGGATCCAATCCGGCGGAGATGGCTGTAGATTGATTTGCAAGTGTACGTAATGTGCTGACTGAACATGTGATTGTCATGTGATTGTCACTTACCTTATCACTGGGATTCATTATATGACTTACCTTATCACTGGAATTCAGAGCATGACGTACCTATCACTGGGATTCATAGCATAACTTACCTTATCACTGGGATTCATAATATGACTTACCTTATCACTGGGATTCATTATATGACTTACCTTATCACTGGAATTCATAGCATGACTTACCTTATCACTGGGATTCATAATATGACTTACCTTATCTCTGGGATTCATAATGTGACTTACCTTATCACTGGGATTCATTGTATCAATGACAGTATTAGCTGCTTCCTTTGCTATGGCTAGTAATGTACGACCTTGATATTCCAAATTCATGGATTGACTTTTATCCACCACAAGGACAACATTCTTAGGTTCTGATGTTGCAGATTCCACATACCATGGTCTGTGATATATAATATATCGAAATATATTGTTTGAGGTAATAGCGTATGTATAAAGTACACAATGTCACAGAAAGCAATTTATGGGGAAACTAAGTTAGACAAAATAACGATAGCATGGAGACCCGGAATCCGGAATTTGTGTTCTACTATTCTTAGAACCGTGGACTGCATAGAAG
This sequence comes from Glandiceps talaboti, assembly GCF_964340395.1. Lineage (NCBI taxonomy): Eukaryota > Metazoa > Hemichordata > Enteropneusta > Spengelidae > Glandiceps > Glandiceps talaboti. Next base: position 21,467,299 of record NC_135565.1, on the reverse strand, counting down.
GAATTCCTGTGCATTGTATATGTGTAATAAATTACGTCATCGGACAATTTTCAAGTTATATCCTCATACCAGATTTGGCAAGTGATAGTTAAGTATACACCAGGAAGTAGAATACTGTGAGAACCTTTTAGAATGCAGAAAAACTACATCCTAAAAACATATAAACTTCTCTTTAACAATTCTTTATTCAGGGGTTTCCATGTTATGCAAAATAACACTAGTGTTGTTGCATATGCCAAGTGGGAGATGGCAGTACCTCGGTCCTATAATCACGCGGTAGTCAAGATAGTGTAAACATTAAATAAGGTTGCATGTGCACATGCCAACAGTTGTGATAAAATCGTTATCAGAGACGACGCCCTACTCTGTACCAATGTCCATTTGTATTTATATGTTACCATAACATGTACAGTTTTTGTGTGTGTTTGTGTTAAGTAACTGACAGTTGACATACTGGCGTCATAATATACCTAACTAACAATGCAAATTCAGTTTTATGTTCCCATTCAACTTGTGCTAGTGCTTATGCGTATGTCTAATGAAAGACTTTGATATGGAGGGGGAGGGGGTATATTATATAAAGAAATGCTTTAAATGTAGATTTTATTGTATTTATCAGTGTTTAGGCAAATATGACAAGCCATTCACTTTTTGAAAGTAGAATGACAAGCCCAAATATAGAACGTTCACAAGTGCGACATCAACATGTTTATACGTGTATATGACGTAAACCATCACATTGTAGAGCTCACAACACTATATTTAATGCAATGTAAAAACATGATGGTAAACACATTAAAATACTTCCGGAAACCCAGCACTGTATATCACATTAGCAGAAAATTGTAAGCAACTTATCAGCATCTCAGTAATACATATGAATACAGAACCTGTTATCATTAAAGGCGTGAAAGTTTTCAAAATTTGATGAGAAGTGCGAAAATGATGTGCAGTAATTGCACTGACACCAGACCCCCTCCCCACTAAACCAAGGAAGTTGCACTTACACCAGATAATACCCCTCCCCACTAAACGAAGTTGCACTGACATCAGACCCCCTCCCTACTAAACCAACGAAGTACGCTTATTGAGTTTGTGTGACATTTAGATATTTAGTATATTTTGTAGCAACTTCTCAAAACAACTAATTAGGCGAGGGATTATGGAAGCTTTTTCGGATGTGATGGGGCCATGGGACGTTACCAACCTCCATGCATCATGCGTCGTTACTTCAGAAAACACTGACGAAGCCATGACGGATACCTGGCAAAAGCTTTGGTAAGCTAATCAAATTTTGGTGCAATACAAAGTTAAACCCATTAACTTAAACTAAATTAAAGTTTTTAATTAAAATACTGTACATGTAATAATTTATTATCACCTGTATCGACTATCATAGTCGTCACAACTTGCCCTACCACTAGCTGGATATATACTAAACACACCAGTTTCAGCACCAAAGTACTGCCATTTTATGTGAGAGTTCTGTCGGTAGTTTGATTTCATTACATCTACCACACTACTTGGTATTTGTTTTCTATCAGTAAACGATGGTGATAAACGTACACATGCGTTGTCCTCGTCAATCTGAAAAATAAAACACAATCGTTATTGTATAATAATTATATTAATTTAAAAGTACACTTATTTGAAATGTATGTATGTATGTATGTATGTATGTATGTATGTATGTATGTATGTATGTATGTATGTATGGATGGATGTATGGATGGATGGATGGATGGATGTATGTATGTATGTATGTATGTATGTATGTATCCGACTGTCTGTCTCTTTCTCTTTATTTGCCTCGGTCTGTCTGTCTGTCTGTCTGTCTGTCTGTCTGTCTGTCTGTCTGTCTGTCTGTCTGTCTGTCTGTCTGTCTGTCTGTATCCCTCTCCCCCTCTCTCCCTTCCTCCCTCTCTCTTTACCCCTCCCTCCCTCTCTCTCTCTCTCTCTCTCTCTCTCTCTCTCTCTCTCTCTCTCTCTCTCTCTCTCTCTCTCTCTCTCTCTTATTAAAACAACACGTCATCAGAACATTTCTACTTTCATTGACCACTTACATATTTTCCGAATCTTTTGACATAATTCAGATCATCCACACTTATAGTACAACATTCTGTCAATTCTTCCGATGATTCAGACAATGAACTTCGTACGGCTTCCTGTAGATTTTTCACAGTTCTTACGCTGGCCCCAAACCTATCCTTGAGGGACTGCTCCAACTATGAATTATTCAAATAGATGAACGTGTTTGCATTATTTTATAAAAAGAAATATGAAAGTTAGTTCAACAAGATTGTGATGGTGCACCCAGTGCTGCATGGAATGAAATGATTAATCCATCGGACAAAGCAACATATATGTACACTTAAAAACGTGTATGGAATGGAAGAGATACATAAGAATGAGTATACTACTACTTACTCTTTCTATCAGCTCTTCTCCCTTTAAATTGTAATTCTCGAAATCAAGAGAACTGAAATGTTCCTGTGGAAATATAAACAAAGATTACATTGTGAATATACGTCATTGATAATGTATTTTATAATATGCAAATTATCAGGGAGAAAGTACGATTAAGATGTGCCAGAAACTGTGACACACAGAATATCATAGAGGAGTCATAGAAAGAATCCAGACTGGCATGAATCATCTGCAATGTAATAGCTATCATGCTATATATTCGTTGTCATATTCAATATCAGAGGAAAACGCCAAACAGATATGTAAGTCACATCCTAGGGCACCTGCACCAGCCTAAACTTGCAAACCCGCCATGTTGAATATTGCATCATGGGAAATGTGATAATAAATACTAATCAATTAGTATTGTAAACAATGTTTATACATTGTTTGTAACCACAAATAATCAATTCATAGTTACCCTGACCATTGTGAGGGGTTTAATTTATCGGTAGCTTGAGATTAGGTATTATGATAACCACAGATAATCCCATAGTCCTTTGCGTCTGAGCATGCTCAGTCTGGATTGCAAGTTCCCTATAGAGCCACAATGGCTGTACCAGTTGTGTACATGTAAAATATCCCTGTAACCGTTCAGGCAGCATATATCTATGACATACCTAGATTTGACAAATTAACACCCATGAACCAGCTATGTGAATATCTCCTACAGCCATGTAATTTCCCACAGTCAACGTCGTATATCAACTGTGTGAGCAATGTTGATTGGATATGAACAAAAAGGATGCTACAGACTATGATTCCAACATAGTTTGTATAAATGTATACTAGGCCTGCTGAACACAGCTATCGTACACGGATGACATGGCACAAAGGTGATATGCTAATCCACATAAAATGCACACTTTCACATCCAAGCAACTGTGGAAAAAAATACTCTATAACGGGTCTGTGATGTTCATGGCTGGTACATGACCATGTTCCTCTTCCTAGTACCAGGATGTGACCACACCATAGCAATAAGATGTATGATATTCCCCGTGTCATTCGAATAACCCAAATTAAAGAAGAAAACTTCTTACATGAAACTTACTTTAATCATTTCATTTAATCATTCATTTCACTGTATTTACTTTGTTTGTCTAGGAGTAGTAACAAACAAGGTTGCCAAACATGTAACAGTAAACTATAATTTTTTTACCTACGGGTAGTAACAAACAAGTTTGCCAAACATGTAACAGTAAACTATATTTTGTTTACCTGCGGGTAGTAACAAACAAGGTTGCCAAACATGTAACAGTAAACTATATTTTGTTTACCTGCGGGTAGTAACAAACAAGGTTGCTAAACATGGAACAGTAAACTATATTTTGTTTACCTGCGGGTAGTAACAAACAAGGTTGCCAAACATGGAACAGTAAACTATATTTTGTTTACCTGCGGGTAGTAACAAACAAGGTTGCCAAACATGGAACAGTAAACTATATTTTGTTTACCTGCGGGTAGTAACAAACAAGGTTGCCAAACATGGAACAGTAAACTATATTTTGTTTACCTGCGGGTACATTAACAAACAAGGTTGCCAAACATGGAACAGTAAACTATATTTTGTTTACCTGCGGGTACATTAACAAACAAGGTTGCTAAACACGTAACAGACTGAGTAAACTATGAGTAGTTTATAGGTGGTTTTATTATACCTCGTGCAAGACAAATTGTACGCAGTGGAACAGAGAATATGGAAATTTTACCCTGGTCATGTGATGTCAGGACAACGTACGTCTACGTAATTGGTTCAGCGATACTCGAAGAATTAGTAGTCAAAATGTTCACGTACAGTTGCAAATAGTATGTTCAATAAATTTGTAAAATTTATATTTATCTCATGTATTCGTCGTCGTTCAGCCAGAACATAATAGTGTCAGAGGTTCCACCTCTATGGTTCGAAGTAACAAACATATGTTGTCACTCGTATTTACCGTGTCTGAACAAAGATAAGTATCACCACCACCACCACCACCACCATCCCCCTCCTCCTCATCATCATCCGCATCATCATCATCATCAACATCATCATCATCATCATCATCATCATCATCATCATCATCATCATCATCATCACCACCACCACCACCACTGTGTTACATCGTGGTATGGATGACACACAGTACCATGACATGTGACGTAAAAATCGGACATGCGCGCCCGCATGCGCGTTTCGCTGCATTGAAATGTGTCACTGGTGTATAAAGCCAGGTGTAAAGTTCTGTATAGTTCCGGTGGCAATGTGGTATTTAACAAGTGTCCGGTGTCATCATTTCTGGTTATCACGATACAAACCTATGATGTCAATGTGATATTTACCAACATACAGCAAATTATACTTTGTCTTTGAGATACATATAGCAAATTTGACGAAGTGTTTACAGGAACCATCACATCCTTTGATTCGAGAAATACTTTATCTTAGTTGACATAACGTAAGCTTATACGCGGAAGTGAAAGAAAGTGGTACATGCGCGGAAGTGAAACGAAAGTGGCACATGCGCGGAAGTAAGTAGATCGGATTTCTTTAGTTATGGTAATATTATATTTGTGATTACTGATAGCCATCTATTTCCTTGTACATGCCTTTACTAGACTGTCGACAGTCGCTCGCGCCTTTTTCCCCCTTACGTTTTATCTAAACTCCGATCCGGCGCAACACTAGTCTAATCGCAAACTGATATCGAGGGCCTCGAAATCAGTTTGCGATTATACTAGTGTTGCGCCGGACCGGAGTTTAGATAAAACGTAGGAAAAAAAGGCGCGAGCGACTGTCGACAGTCTAGCCTTTACATGTAGTGTGATATACACTTGATACTTGTTGCCGTCAGTGATCTGAACACTGTCAGGCCACTACGCTAGTGGAAGTAAGTCGCGTTGAGCTACCAAGTTAGGAAATGATACATCAACTACCCTGGTAACATGGAGACTATGTGCATGACTGTGTTTATTATGTGGCTAGCTGCTATTCTTGAACTGACTGACTAACTTTTGGCAGTGGTCATAAAATACGCAATTAAATGTACAAATCCGTATGAAGATGTCATTACATGAAGTTGGTAACTAAATATTTCTGTGGAAACAGGGAGGAACTCTGTAACATTAGATGTTGACTTCAAAAAATATGTTGACTTCAAAATAGATTGATTGAGTTTTATCAAGCGAATCATTAATTAAAGTGGCCTTATGGATGAGGATTGGGTATTTAGGGAGTGATCAGTTTTTACAGCAGGGGGTGGGCCGGTGACTTTTTGTTCATGTTGTACTTAAAAATAGTGACCCCTGCAATTCATCCACAAAACAATCCACCCCCCTCTGACAAATAAAAAAACACAATTACCCCCCCCCCCCCATCTGTTGACAAGAAACACTCTTTTTGTTCTTGCAAAAGACACTCTATTCTCAAAGCATAATACCGCACACTGCATAGTTAATTTTACATGTTACATTTTCAGTAATTTTAAGTGTACCTGGTAAATTGCTAACCAAAATCCATTGCGTCACATGTATAAAGCTCTTTAGATAGGAACCCTATGAGAAGTATGATTGTCTGTTCACGGACATACAAATATTCATGGCTTAGTAACCAAATGTTCTAGGATATCTTTTAGATTGAGTGAACTATTAATATATAATTCAGCTAATTATCAAGTACAATATTATAAATGGAGTTAATATACTTGTAAACCCATGTTAATAACTGTCACACATAATGATGTACTTGCACGGTATAATGAATTGTTTGCATCATATAAAGATATGTTCACATCATATAGTCAATATATTGTTTTCTTTAGACTTAACACAACTGCGGCTTTCCATACATGTACACGTTTGAACTCCTCAAGGCACTTGCTTGTCCTGTTCATAATTATTCAGTTTAATCATGGCACTGACTCAAAACTCCACCACCCCCCCCCCCCCATTCATTGACCACACTGCTAATTTTAACCAAAATATTTTTGAAAGGTTTTGAATAATGAAATGTGATAAATGTCATTGTTTCAAAATAGAAATTAAAAAGTGTCATAAAAATGCTTTCTGTACTACAGCAGTTTCTAAACTAGATTACGAATTCAATTCACTTACTACTGGCTATGTTGTCCAGTATATTGCTGACAACATGATAGCCTTGAAAATAAATACATTCTAATACCAAGGAAATGTAATATTATGATCTGCTGACAGATCTTCTGATCTTCTTTTAGTAAGGCCTCAGAACTCCTTCCCCACCCCCTTCTAACTAAATTGGTAAAATTGTTGCACACGGCACAATCAATTTCAAATCAGTATGTAGTATTATGTAGTGTTATGAATACAAAGCCAGTATGTAGTGAGGAAAAAATAGCTCTTTTATTGGCATAATAAATGTATTTTAGTACCATGCATAACAAATATTTTCCCATTTTTCAATCTGACATTTTTAGAAATGTTTGTGTTGGAGTACAAAACAGATTTCAATATAAAAGACCTCCTCTCACCCCCACCCCACACTAAAAGAATTTAGTTTTTACCCTACATTGAACCATTGATCTCAACCATAAATCAATTTGGGACTTCTAATGGAGATGATTGTAGTTATCATACATTAGATGTACAAAAATATATAGGAACTAGACTAACTATATACATGGACATTGAATATCTGATATCTAGACACAGGCTGGGTCAGGCACTTTCAGTCACAGTGTTTGACACATATTATTTCAAAGTGTCCTAAATTGGTTATGTCTGTGCACAATTCCACATGTTCAGGTCAATGGAGGAACAGATTTTAGAGCCTATAAATCATGAGGTATTTCATTTCTTATGTGTTACATGTACAGCTACACATGTAAGTTTTTCTACCACAAGATGACACAATGAAACTCATGGCATGCAATAGCGAGAAGTCATTTGTAACAAATAACTGTTGGTTAAAGGTGGCCATGGTGCAGCGTTGTGACACCATACCATATGTATTGGATGTATCAAGAGACAGAGTTTATGTTATATTTATAGCTATTTGTTTATGGTTTATTTTATGCACATACATTTTTTTGTTTAATAGCTTGCACAGTGCCTGACTAGTACGCATGCGCATCCTATATACTATGCGAAGTTTTTTTAGTGGTTTTAC
>NC_135565.1:21369708-21454708 GCF_964340395.1 Glandiceps talaboti | reverse complement strand
AATTGTGAAATTTTACACCAATATGACCTGAAGAAAAATATCAGTGAACCACGTTGAATCGAAAGTAGTAATAGTGTGTGTGTATCAAGCAAACGTTATTACTCTACACATACTGCTTGCGCGTGGGTGTTGGTGTGGATTTGCCATCAGTATAATATATCATAGCAAGCATGGTATCAGTGAATTATGTATGGTGTTTGTAGGCAATTGTTTTATGATCTGATAAGCACCTATATAATGACATTATTCATTTGGAATTAACCTAGTAGTAGATAATGGGCTTGAAACTTAAACTGTCGCTCAGTGTACATCTGACACCACTGAGTGGGTGCACCATTCTTATATACAGAGTAGTAAACAAATGAAAGGGAATTACCATTCATAACATCCACACCACTGAGATGGAATTTCCCTCTGAGTCATCAAGCTTTCCCCATGCCACTTATTGTCAAAGGCCAATGTAGGATGGACAAAGGAAACACTAGAGTTGTTAAACCTATGTTGGTATGTAATGATGATATATATATATATATATATATATATATATATATATATATATATATATATATATATATATATATATATATATATATATATATATATATATATATACATAGAATAGAATAGAACAGAATAGAATAGAATAGAATAGAATAGAATAGAATAGAATAGAATAGAATAGCATAAAATAGAATCTTTATTGCCTCTGTTAAGAAAACTTTGTTTCTTCATTGGATTTTTTACAATAAGTTTTTGGTGCTAAAACAACTAGTAAATATATAAACTAGAGTAATAAAAGTTAACAAAAAAATAAGGAGTACAAGGAGTATAACGTATATGGAGTGTTTTCAGTTTGGGAGATGTAATTAAAAAAAACTTAATATCAACAAAAACTGTTTATTTGTAAATATGAGTGGATATTGCTTGATATATGATTTATAACATAATAGTCTTTATATGAAAATATTTATTTGAGAAATGAAAAGTGTTCTTCCCTCATGTTTCCTACATGTATACATTTTTGTGTACAAGTGACAGTGTTATGGAGGTGCATACAACTTTGTGAATCAAATGACGTTGACGTTCTGTAAATAGCTATAACCCATTCTGCACATGAACAGATGTGTCATCATATTTTGTACACACATTTCATACAGCTAGCTAGTCAAGTTGCACATTCTTGATCTCTCAAAAAAGAGCCCAGACTATTAGTGTTAATTAATTTTATATAATTTTTTTTGGTATTCTCTATCATTTACATATTATTGCAACTTATTCACTGTTGGAAGACGAGCTCCTTATGGCTCAGTGAGGTCCTGAAATGAAATTTCAAATTCAATCAAAGCCACCCACACAGTCATTAACATCATGCCTTTGTTAATCAATTACAGAATTCTGCCCAATAATAAGTTGTTTAATCGGGGGGGGGGGGGGGGGGGGGGGCAGTAATTTTATTTCCAAATATGGTATATTTGTCAGCTCAAGATACTACTTATACACTGTTTATATTATTCTAACAGTTGGGGTTGGTTTACTCATCTGCATGAACAACTTTTGGTTCATGATTTCTCGATGAGATAAACAGGGTGAAGAGAGATCTTTAGATTTGAAGCCACAGTAGTTTTATTACAGAGTGAAATACATTATTTCTTTTTGAATGATATATTTCTCTTTTATTTTTGTTTAAGGTGTACAAAATGCACTTCTTTTGAACCTTACATATTGACTTGTGATTATTTGCAGATGAGATTCCTTATATGGTGATTGGCTACTGATGACATTCCATATTTGGCAGATAACAGACATTGCTAATCCATATATGCTGACTGACTACTGATGACTTTCCATATTTGGCAGATAGTAGGCATTTCTGTATTTATAGGTGATAGATACAGATGGAATTCCATATATGGAAGAAGTTGCAGTACATTATCTTTATAAGGTGGATTGGCGAAAGTGAAATTGCATTCCATCATGTCAGGTAATAAATACATTTATTTACTTCAACCTTAAACTACACTGTGTATGTCTGTCTGTGTGCCTGTGTGTCTGTGTGTGTGTGTATGTCTGTCTGTCTGTCTGTCTGTCTGTCTGTGTGTCTGTATGTATATGGAATCATAAGTTCTAATCATTGGATGTTTCCTTGCACTCAGCAGATAAAACTCTATTTGTGTGTAACAAATGGTGTCAGGATGTCAACAGAGTAGCAATTATCAATGGAAATCTTGCTGCAGCTGTGGCTGGCCATCAGATTGAAACATATTCAACTACATTAGATATAAACAGTGAAAGGTGTGTTAGAGATGAAAAGACAGGTGTCAATATCATCCATGTCCCTGAGAGCACAGTGGCAAGACTACAAAATAAGACACCATGCATTGATTGGTTGACAGTTAGTCATGCTACTATGTATGAATACTTACACTCTCTGAAAGGATTTGGTGTGCTAGTTGGGCACTTGGTGCTAGGCGAAGATGTAGATAGTGGACTGATTGATGCAGTGTTGGCTTTGAAACAAGACATTGCTAAGACCTCCAAACTGATTTTATTCAACCATGAAATACCTGAAGATTTTGGCCACAATGCATTAGAGTGGAAAGCCTTGAATGTTGCGGCTGAAGCTGAGGTTGTGTTTTCAGTGGGACCATATGTATATGAACACTTCAGAACAAAGTACCAAGCATTACCATCACAACCTAAACATTTCTGTTTCTACCCAGCACTGAATAAACAGTTCACTGCAATAACATTACAATCTGATAAGTTTTTGAAACATCAGATTATTACAATCTGCAACGTCCAGACAGAGAAAGACTTCAAGAGATATGGTGTAATTGCTATGGCAATGGGTAAAGTTGCAGACAGCTTTAAATGCCACTGTGTGGGGATTCCAGTCTGGAATGTCTATGGGGTTAGTGAAGATCTCACCCAACAATTTCAAGACTATTTGATAAAGAAATCCAAATGTGGTTATCTCCATATAACCATACACGCTGCAGTGAACATGTCAGAATTAGGGAATGTGATGAAACAGAGTGTGTTGTTAGTTTCTCCAGAGAAGAAAGATCCACTGAACTTTCCTGCTTTCCTTGCCATGCAGGCTGGTCTACCAGTTCTCATTCCGAGTTGTTCTGGAGTTGTTAAATTCCTAAACAGACTGTTCCCATCTGATGACTATGGGCACTACTGTAGTGTTGATACAGGACTGTATGACAGTACAGCAAGTGCAGACAGTGGATCGTGGACAAGTAAAATCATAGACAGACTAACAAGAAGAAGGGTTTCCTTCAGAAAAGCGGCTATTCTGAAGGAAGATCTGATTAAACATGATGAATTTGACAAGTCCAGGGATGAATTTCTAACTCAAGTTGTGGAGGTATTCACAACAGAAGGTTTGTAAATTCTTACATTGGTTCACAAATCTAGGAAAGAATAATCCTAACTCAAGTTGTGGAAGCATTCCCGACAGAAGGTTTGTAAATTCTTTCATGCGTTCACAAATCTAGGAAAGAATTCCTAACTCAAGTTGTGGAGGTATTCCCAACAGAAGGTTTGTAAATTCTTACATTGGTTCACAAATCTAGGAAAGAATTCCTAACTGAAGTTGTGGAAGCATTCCCAACAGAATGTTTGTAAATTCTTACGTTGGTTCACAAATCTAGGAAAGAATTCCTAACTCAAGTTGTGGAAGCATTCCCAAAAGAAGGTTTGTAAATTCTTACATTGGATCACAAATCTAGGAAAGAATTCCTAACTCAAGTTGTGGAAGCATTCCCATCAGAAGGTTTGTGAATTCTTTCACTGGTTCACATATGTACACAATTTCAAAAAGTTCAGTCACACATTAATTCTTATGCAAATAACAAAGCTGAATTATGTGCGTATACAAAACTCATTATTGAAATACTGGAACAAACTCAACAGACAATTATTTGTAAGTTTTGCATTCACCTCTATCATTGTATTAACAGTTTTTCTCCGAATATGTTAAAACTAAATGAATAATTGGTTGCAAAGATTACATTATGCATGTATAATATTCATGCAAGTTTAAAATGAAGTTGACTGAAAGTTGTGACATCTTGAAATTTCCACTGCCTATGCAAATAATGGAACAATCAAGTGAATTAAGAGGGAACTTGAAATCCAGACTGAGCATGCTCAGATGCAAAGGACTATGGGATTACTTAGTTATCATAATACCTAATCTGGAGCGATTGATAGAATAGCCATGCTACAGTGGTCACGGTAACCATGACTAGATTATTGGTGTTTACAATAGTGATTAATTCATATTTATCATAATATCTCCCATGATGCAACATTCAGGATATTCAAGATTGCAGCTTTGCAAGTTCCCATATTGCATGTTTACAGTTGTTCAAACCTAGAGTAAACTTATCATCAATAACGAGTGATGTCATCATTGTCTTGATTTGAAAAAAAAATGTTTAGAAACCATGGAAACAAGTGAAGCGACACCTATACAAGAAATAGACCATGAATCAATGGGTAAACAAATCACAGAAGCAGGAAGTGGTCAGGGCTTTGGGGTTGATGGGATGGCTTCATTTGGTGACAGTCAGATGACCGATCCTAGTAGTGAATCAATCGGTAAACCCATCACAGAAGCAGGAAGTGGCCAGAGTTTTGGGGATACTGAGATGGCTTCAGTTGATGACAGTCACATGACCACTACTTGTATTGAACCAATCGGTAAACCAATCACAGAAGCAGGAACTGGCCAGAGTTTTGGGGTTGATGGGATGGCTTCATTTGGTGACAGTCACATGACCACTAATTTTGAATCAATCAGTAAACCCATCACAGAAGCAGGAAGTGGCCAGAGTATTGGTGTTGATAGGATGGCTTCATTTGGTGACAGTCACATGACCAATCCTACTATTGACCCAGTGGGTAAACCCATCACAGAAGCAGGAAGTGGTCAGAGTATTGGTGTTGATGGGATGGCTTCAGTTGGTGACAGTCACATGACTAATCCTACTATTGACCCAGTGGGTAAACCAATCACAGAAGCAGGAACTGGCCAGAGTTCTGGGGATACTAAGATGGCTTCATTTGGTGACAGTCACATGACCAATCCTACTATTTACCCAGTGGGTAAACCAATCACAGAGGCAGGAACTGGCCAGAGTTCTGGGGATACTAAGATGGCTTCATTTGGTGACAGTCACATGACCAACCCTAGTATTGATTCAGTGGGTAAACCCATCACAGAAGCAGGAACTGGCCAGAGTTTTGGGGATACTAAGATGGCTTCATTTGGTGACAGTCACATGACCAACCCTAGTATTGATTCAGTGGGTAAACCTATCACAGAAGCAGGAACTGGCCAGAGTTCTGGGGATACTAAGATGGCTTCATTTGGTGACAGTCACATGACCAACCCTAGTATTTATTCAGTGGGTAAACCCATCACAGAAGCAGAAACTGGCCAGAGTTTTGGGGATACTAAGATGGCTTCATTTAGTGACAGTCACATGACCAACCCTAGTATTGATTCAGTGGGTAAACCCATCACAGAAGCAGGAACTGGCCAGAGTTTTGGGGATACTAAGATGGCTTCATTTGGTGACAGTCACATGACCAACCCTAGTATTGATTCAATTGGTAAACCAATCACAGAAGCGGGAACTGGCCAGAGTTTTGGGGTTGATGAGACGGCTTCAGTTGGCTTCAGTGACATAGAGACACATCAACGCTGGTCAATTCCTAATATTAGACAGCACTATGCAATGAACAGAGCGGATGAGAGAGATTTACACCATGGGCCATCCATGCCGTCATCATCTAGCTGTCAATCATCTTCTGGTAGTCATGGTAGCAATGTTGTAGTGAAGGAAGAACTACCCATGGATAGAGACCAGATAGTATGTATTTTGTTTTATTATCAAAATGTCCAGTATGTACTTTGTTTATAATCTATTGATTTCCACCATTATTAAATTTACCATATGGATGAGATTTGGATTTTCAATTCATAAAAATATTTTTTATGGCTTCCTACTTGAAAAATTAATATGAAACAACATATTTCAAGTGCTTGTTTGTAACTCAATACATTGCAAAAGATTAATAAATGTGTAAGTCGTTGTTATTGTATCTCAAACAAAACAAACTTTTTACACATTTTTTAGGTCACTGTTGTTTCACATTGATTTCTCAAGTAGGAAGCCATGATGTCAACAAAATTATCAAGTCCATGTGTAATGTTTTCATTAGAAGCCTGTTTTAGTGCACTGTGGAAGAATAGCAATGCTTATCAGTGTTCAATGTGATTGGGCAAAGGATCCTGCTGTGTTTATTGTGTCTCTGTTATTGTTAGTCTAGAATTGAAATATGTCTATCTGTGTCAAAATGAGTGAAACACCAATGCTACATCATTTTATTGTAATATTAATACAACAAGCATGGTATCAGTTAAAGTTGATAATATTCATACATGTTAAGGTGGAGATGCACAAAAAGAAGATTTGAAGGGTGACATATCTTCAAGTTATTGTTTCCCAACAATAAATAAAGTTTACACCATCAACCTATATATGTTCTGAAAGGTTTTTCTCTCCTCTTAAATGCTATTGTATTTCCTATTGTCTTACAATCTATAATCCTATAATCTAAAAAAATGGTCAAAATAATGATTTTTTATGTATCTCCACCTTAATACATCTTTATGTAAATTAATGTTGAAATATATCAATTTTTGGTCACATCCAGTGATTTACGCCTATATACATAACCATGCAACTGATCTGAAGGGCATTATTGAGGTGAAACCCCAACCCCATCCATAACACATAATTGAAGTAAACCCCTCCCCCCACCCGCCATATTAGATTTTACTGAACCACTCAAAATTAACCTCTTAGTAATTACTAGAGGTGAAAGGTCATTGGTAATTCTGACTACTCAGTAAAGTACATCATTGTAGACACTTGGTTATGTTATAACCTTAAACAATAAAACTTACTGACTATATTTATTTACATTGAACTGTGATAATAACAAGATTTCTCACCAGCCTACATTTAGTTTGATAGACTTCAACTTAATTTCAGGAACCCAGAAAACGGAGACAGCAAAGAAGTAACTGGTCTGAAAAGTTAGAAAAACTGAAATCTATCTCAGATGATAAATGTATAAGAATTAAAAGTTCAAGTCTTGGAGAAGTCAAAATGTGTGAAAAAGTTGGCAAAGACTATCTGATTGCACATGGGTAAGATTTTACAAATATAGGACATGTAATGTAAATTTGAACTAACCCAAAGCTTGTCTCTTCGTAAGCTTGAGTACCCTAATATCAGGATGGGTTGGCATGGGGTTACAAGATTCACATGGGTAAGATTTTACAAATATAGTACATACATTGTAAATTTGAAACAATTTAAAGACTGATCTCTTGATAAGGTCTAGAACCCTAATATGAGGATGGAGGGCGGGGACAGTATTTGGCAAATAATATCTATTTATATTTAAATATTGGGTTTGATGGTTTTATTGCTCATGTTAACTTTGAAAAAAAAAATTCATAATTTTTTTTGTTGATTGTGAAAAGAAGGTAAGGTATGATAGTAGAATTGATAATTTTCTGTACAGCATTGATTTAGTTTTATATATGAGAATCATTAGTTCTAAATATGGAAACCTGAAAAATAATATTTTAATATTTTTTGTTGTACTTCAGATCTGATGGTACAAAAGTGTTACTAGGGTATGTAAAGAAAACAGACGTTGGAGTAGCAGTTAAACGTATTGACACCACAAATAATACATCGGCTAAAATGCAAGAAGAATTAAAAGTGTTAGAATATCCAACCTTAAGGTCTGCCAACATTGTCAAGTGTTATGTAAGTTGTAATTTTACATCAATACATCAGCTTGTCTAAGAAAAATAATTATCTTGTGTGTTTGCTTAGTATGATATATGATATGACCCCCCCCCCCCCCAAACCCCATGAAAGACTATGTCATTTATGTAATACTAAAGCTATTGGTGATGGAATCCACGCTTTAATGGATTGTAGTAATACATCTGTAATTGAAGCTAGAAACCAATTTCAAAGAAGAATTGAAATGTATGATCAAAGTTTCTCAAAATATCTTTAAAAAAAATAATAATGAGCACAAATGATGGTTTTATCACTAATAACTTTGGAAAATTCTCTAATTCATTATTATTTTTGTATTCAATACTGTAGTTTGGTGTTTTATATATATACATATTTATATTTATCTATTATCATTGTTCTTGTTGTTTTGTATGTTTATTGACTATAGATAATGTATTTCTTACATTATTTCATGTCAAATAAAATATACTATACAATACTTAAACAATAATGTACGCCTCCAAGCCCATAATGGACGAAAGCAAACTTTGAACGACAAAATGGGCGAGGCGACAGCCGAGCCCATTATGGAGTGCAAAGTTTGCTTGAGTCCATTATGGACTGGGAGGGCGTACATTATTGTTATTATTTTATAGTTTTGCCAATTCCAGTGAATTTGTAGACCGAGAAACGCAAAACAACGTATAATATACACAGCGCTGAACATCGTCTGCCATGTTCGGCCTGGAAGCTGAATACTAATCATAGCGACACACGTACGTACATGTACACACATACACTTCAATGAACTGCTGTGAACACAATTTGTTTCATTTTAATTTCAATCTTTTTAAAAAATATTCTTATGGTGTTTACCCCATAATTTCCCTGTTCTTCAATACCCACACCTTTATTGCCTTACGGAATAAGCTTGTATTGTTATGCTCGTTCCGGGGCCGTGATGCCCAATAACGGAGTACATTATCAGTAATAATGTACAGCGATGACGTCACAAAATTCACTGGAATTGGTAATGCTACAATATAATATACTATATGCTGCGCTGCGCTGCACTGCCAATGCTATGCTATGCTATGCTATGCTATGCTATGCTATCCTATGCTATCCTATGCTATGCTATGCTATATGCTATATTGTACTGTACTGTGTACTGTACTGTACTGTACTGTACTGTACTGTACTATACTATACTATACTATATTATACTGTACTATACTATACTATACTATATTATACTGTACTATATACTATACTATCCTACACTATGATAGAGAGATTCTTTTGAACATTGCTAAATACTCTGTGATAGTTGTGTGCTGGTTTCAAAAGTATTTGAATACTCATTTTGTAGCAGCTCCACAGTTAATAAATATTTGATATACAACATTGTTACAGTTGTATTTCTTGTGACATTTTGCATAGCTACAGTGTATGATAAACCTTGAAGTGTACTGCAGACAGTACTTCAATATTGAATCACATTGCTAACATGCTTCCCAAAGTTGGGTATGCATGTCTACCCTTTTCCAGAGACTATAAAGGCTATCTGGCAAGAAAATGATGTTTACCAGAACATACATGTATACTGTCAGGCTATAGTATAATGAAACTTTATTAATAGCCAAGTCTCTGGACTATTTCTACACATGCCATACAACTTCTGTTTTCATACCTGTATGCAGTAGAGTTGGTAACATTCAATACACAAGGGATATACTCAGCAAGATCTGTATGTATAACTTTCTAGAATAGTGTATTTTTTAATTTTTTGACAGAACAAAGTTACGAAGGATCACTATATATCATACCATATACCGGTATATCATAGTTAATTCCACAGGACATATAGTTAAGGAGGACATCAGGTACACATATCATACTTAAATTGTGTATTTCACAGGACATAGTTAAGGAGGATCACTATGTATACATCATACTAGAGTTATGTGAGAAGACATTGAAACAACATGTGGACGAGTTGAAGAAACTTGGCAAGTTAGACAAAGAAGCCAGGAAACTCACCTTTGGGTTTTTGTCTGGTCTGAAGGCTTTACACAACCATGACCCACAAATTGTACACAGAGATCTCAAGGTAAAAATTATTGAATAGTTACCACAATCACTGTCACTGTTAGTATAACCACAGGTCAGATATTACCATAGTTTATAGTTTTCTTTCATAATTTCTACAATCAACATTGAGATACACACTACATTGTATACTCCTGTTTTCAGTTCAGTGTAATGTTTCCAGTCGAAGATTACAATAAAAATGTAGCGCTCACTGTTTTAGTTGTGTTCTTTAAATCATAATATTAAATTTCCATAGTTTTGTTCTTCACTTTTTCATGACAACATGTCCTAGAACTAGCTCTAGATCATGTGCACATTTTTAACAACATCATAATGTCTGTTATTCAGCCTAGGAAATCTAATATTTGGCCTAGTTATTCCTCTAGCAAAATACAGGTAAATTCTAAATTTTCACCAGCAAAGTGCTAGCATATTTCCATAAATTATTTACCTTATTACTGGCAAAAACCTGTAATTACTGACAACTTCCTAGGTTGATATTATTTCCGGACAATTTTATGTTATTTTTATATTCCTCAGCCTGAGAATATCCTGATCGATAGTAATGGTCTAGCCAAGATAACTGACTTTGGAATCTGCCGGCAAGTTAACTCTGGAGCCAGTACATTCATGACAGGTGGAGCAGGTAATTGTTAAATACAAATCATGAAATGCAGTGACCACAGGCAATGCAGATGAATTTTAAAAAAAGTGTTGTGAATTTGGTTTTAGGACATTTTCCAATTTCTACTGTCTGTGTGTTGATTGTTGTTGCAATCTTATCTCAGGCAGAAAAGTTGATACCTAGGTTTACACTTTGTAGAATGATGCACTAGAACTCTTCATTGAATTGTGCCCTCTAGTGATGAAGAAGAGAAATGGAATATGTAAATGTGTGAAACAAATCAACAGTCCCAGTCATTAATTAAAAGTTTTACCATTTAGGATAAGGTAGGGCAGTGTCAATAGATATGTTACTTGACCTACCAGGCCATGCTTCCAGATGGTGTTGTAGAAGAGCAAATATTAACCTTGATAAGGAAAAAACACAATAGCCTAGCTGACACCTCACCCATGAATTGTGTTCTGTAGTGATGGAATGCTGGTGGATGTACATGAGTGGAAAATTCATCTTTGACCAAGATATCCCAGCTTAACTCTTACAATATAAGTGCTTGTTATTCTATTAACTTTACAGTCTGGATATGGGTGTTGTGGACCAAGGTAAGCGGAAGGCCTGACTTTAATTGACCTGTAAGCCATATGACCGAGGTCCACAAAACCCATATCCAGGCTGTAAAGAGTTTATCACATACCCCATGTTATGGAACAGTAACATCATTTGAATTACACAGTCATGTAAATTGGCAGTGAGATGATATTGTATTTGCAAAAACATAAAATTGTGAAGAAATTAACAAAGCAAATCACTGAGTGACTGGATATCGATGAGTGTGCTGCTTACCATACTTACCCTATATATACACGAGATGATTATTCTTCTTAGACAAGCTGATGTATTGATTATACAACTTACAAAATGTGCCGGGTGTGATGCGGAAGATTAGGGGAGTGATGTGGGAAATTATTACGCAGTGTCAGTGCGTGTGCTCCCCATTGAATTGCATTGGAATTGATAGTGGGTATATGATAATACATCATTGTCAACCACACCCTCTTTTACATCACCATCCAATATGCTTGTTATTTCAGTTTCACGGAAGAAATGTCAGCTTTGGTTTGCAAGAATGATGGTAATAGTTATTTCTTTCTTTTTTCAGGATCAATGTGTTGGCAAGCTACTGAAGTCTTATCATCTCTGCATGACAGTAATGATAATGAAGATGAAGATGAAGAGAATGATGATGAAGATGATGAGGATGAAGAAGAAGATAATGATAGTGGGATACAAAATAAGAGAGTAGAATGCAGTCATAGAAGTGATATTCAGGTATTTAAGTAGTAAACTGCCCCTGATACCTATTACCTAATCTAATAAATTTGAGAGTATACACAAAGACAAACCAACAAACAAAAAAGCATACTGTACATTCGCATTTACAGCCATTCCCTCCCCTGACAAAAATCATTTATACCCTTTTGGGAAAGTCCCCCCCCCCCCCCCCCACTGTCTTGTATCAAATTGAATGGTCTCTACAAGGCTTACTTCAATGTAATATAAAGATAACATTTCATATTATATGACCAATTGCACTTTACATGTACTCCATTCTCTTCAGGTTACTTTTGCTCAGTTCCACTCTTTCATTTGTCTGTCTACCTTTTAGCTCAATCTGATTAAAATCTGATGTGGTGAAAGCAGCTAATTGTCTTTATTTACCTCTATTTCCATTGCGTTGGGACATTTGTTTTGTTCCAGGTGATTGCCACCATCCCACATCTGACTCTGTGTAATAGACATTGCCAATTGAATCTCAAGATCTTGTAAGGTTTCTACAATTGATCAGCATGCTTCTTTCAAAATCACTCAGATTGGCTACTCAAAAGCATGAGATCCTTGAGATTCAAATGAGATTTTGTATTAGACAGGGTCAGATGTCACATCAGATTTTAATTAGATTGACTTCTAACTCTACCTCATCCCATAGTACTATATAGCTCCCCTTTAACCACTATGGTACTTCCACTCACAGGTGGCAGGAATGTTGATGGTCTACATTTTGACTGGTGGCAGACATCCATGTGGGAAAATGAAAAAATATCCTGGAAAAGTAGCCGAGAATATCCGTCGTGGAAATTGGAATCTTCAATCTGTGAAAGATGTAATAGCAGTACATCTTATCACATGGATGCTGCAGATAGACCGCACAGTTAGACCATCTATCAATCAAGTACTAGGGTAATTGCCAATCAGTTCACATTAAGAGAATAGCATATACTGTGAACATAACTATGTTTTTTACCTGTAGTCTAGATGCTATCCTTGGCTTCAAATCTCAAGAGCTCTCTTCACCCATCTAGTGCAATGACAAATCATGAACCAACTGTTTTTCCTGCATGAGTAAACCCTCAACTGTTAGTATGATGCAAGCAGTGTATTAAGTAGCGCCCTAATATGACAAATGTACTATATTTGTGGGTGGAGGGTCTATGATTTGGACATTATGTAACTGGCCCAATAAACCCTAACTTATCATTTGGCAGAATTCTGTGATTGATTCACAAAGACATATGTTATATTGTGTTAATGACTGTGGGTGGTTTCGTTTGAATTTGAAATTTCATCTCAGGACTTCAATGAGCTTGACATGAGAAAAATTATCACATTCTACTAGGGGAAGTGTGTGCCTGGTTCTTCCCTCATTATCTTCACCAAATAAAACTGTTATAAATATTCACTTATTCCTCGGACACTTCCAAAATAGAATCTCTTACCACTGTCCATTCAACAATCAAAGTCAAATCTGTCCTCTCCAGCATTGATATCACCCGTCTCATAGATCGTGCTCACCTGAACAAGGGGGAGATCTAAAGGACGCCGCCAGCCTTACGCCTGTGTGATGATAATCCGTGTTGGATGGGGTACACAATATAGATTTAGAATCATTTTAATATTTTATTTCAATAATCTCTCCTATTGATTGCAGACATCCATATTTTTGGAAATCAAAGAGACAAGTTCTATTCCTTGTTTGTGTTAGCAGAGAATTACAGTCTCCCAACAGGTCTGTATTGTAATGTATATTACATGTACTCTTAGACTGGTAATTGAGCCTTCGGCTTACTAAGATAGACACACACTAAAACTATTGTCTCAACATGTTGATACAACAGTGATAAGCTATTGAATGGATGTTGGTTTCATTTTAGATTATAGTCTCAGTAGGGAGGTTTCACATTTTTATTGATTAAGAATGATAAAAATAATAAACACTTAATACCATACATATTTAGTAGATTTGCAATTTTATTAATATTTGGTCACTGTACAAATTTCTCAGGATTATAACAAAAAATGAATATTTTTGTTATGAATTTGGTCAATTAGACTTGAATGGGAAATGTTTGTATTTAATAATTTGATTCAAATATACAAATTTATTTATATCTTGAAGAGATATGGAAAACACAACAGTACTTAAATTATAACAATTTTCATTATTTGTCAGAAATCCTGTTACCATGGTGCAGAGAATTAATGATGCTACAGAAAAGATGGACAGTGGACATTGGGTATGTCAGTATAATTTGAAATATGAATTACAGCAAAATTCAAATTTGTGATGTTAGACAGTAGCGATATAGTCATTGTACACTTGATATAGTCTTGGTACAGGATGATATAGTCTTGGTACAGAATGATATAGTCTTGGTACAGAATGATATAGTCTTCGTACAATTATATAGTGCTTTCCCACTCCGTGCTCAAAGGGCTTAACAATTATTACACCTGGCTCGGATCAGAATGGCACAACGGCCCTTTAGTCTTCCTCAACTCCCCGGGAGCATACAATCCATTGCAACCTCTATAAGCGCATAAGATTAAAGCCTTCACATTGCAACCTACATCCTACCAGGTCCCCAATTATACAGCTGGGTTGACTGAGGCTCAGTCATGGTTCAAATCTTGCCCAAGGACTTTAGCCACTCAGAAACAAACATCAGGCAGTGACGGGGCTTGAACCTGCAACCTGTAGATTCCAATTCAGCCGGTCACGCTAACCATTCACCCATCATGACTCCATTATGAACAATCAATCTCTAACATACATCGGCATCTTCTGTGTTGGAAACATCAGTTCAGAGAGACATGTATATGCATTCAATGGACAAGTTGTCAATTTGCTTTCTTCATTTGCTATAAACTTGAAATCAATATTTTCATACTCCAGAGGCAGACTGTTATGAGAGGGCCATTTCATAACTTAGTGAGTCCCAGCTACAGTGACAGTGTCATTGATCTACTGAAGTTTATCACAGATTGTCATGACAACCAAGAAAGGTAAGGAAATGATTATTCTATCACCAATACAAAGATAGAGAAACAGGTAGAAGAAGAGTTGTCGTGTTATTATCACATTTAGTTTCTGTAAATCTAATGGAATATGTTTTGTTGAATTTACAATTATTTGTGTAAATGTAAAGTTGTGCTCATTTGTCAATACTCGTTTTACAAGATTCTTGTTGTGCAGTTCATCAGTGCAACATTATGTGCATAAACCAGATAACCATTTTCAAGGCCTCTACATCTTTTTCAAAAAGAACTCTCAAAAATCATCCATGAAAGATGTATTAATTACAAGGAAGATTTATACTTATCAGCATTCTCGCAAGCCAGAGTTATTATTTCTACCACTACATTTTGAAATATAGATAGGCTCGTTAAGAACGTTGCCGTAAAACAGGCCGTGGTTTGCGAAGTAGAGGGATAAATAGTCTTTTTGATGTTCTTTGTAATGTAAAACTTGATAAGAAATATTGTATTCTCATGGGAGATTTCAATATCGATGTTGCCAAGCCAGATAATAATGCCAGAAATTTCGTATCTAGAATGCAGTGTCTTCATCTTGAACAGTTAATCTCAGTGCCAACCAGAATCACAAATACCTCGAAATCAACAATTGACCACATTTATACAAATATATGCTCCTGTCAGATTGACGCAGGTACAATCATTGCTGATATCTCTGATCATTTCCCGGTCTTCTCCATTTTTGATAATTTTAATATACATTTACCAATTTTAAGGTCTGTACTTGTAAGAGACTTCAAGTGTTATAATAAGGATAATTTTGTTTCTGACTTACGTAAGGTGGATTGGAATATTTTAAATAACAATAGTAATGCAGATACTGCCTTTGACACATTTCACGACTTATTCATCCAGGTGTGCGATCTTCATGCACCCATGAAGGTCAAGACTCTCAAGTCTAAGCGAAATAAAAATCCTTGGATAACTAAAGCAATTAAGAAATCTATTAACACTAAGCACAAATTATATGCAAAAGTTATTACTAGTCAACATGAGTCAAGTGCAGTTTCTCATTACAAGTCTTACAGAAATATACTTACCAGTGTTCTGAGATGTGCTAAAAAGAATTACTATGTAAATTTATTCAATGTAAACCAGAGTAACAAAATTTGGAATGTTGTGAATGATCTTTTGGGTAAGAAATACGGTCCTGATAAGTTGCCAGAAAATTTAAATATTGATGTAAATGGTACTGGACGTGTTGTGTCAGACCCAGCTGAGGTAGTTCAGAGTTTCAATGATTTTTTTGTTCAAGTTGGTGAAAAGCTGGCAAACGATATTCCACATGCATCTTGTGATTATAGGGATTATCTTGATTTATCTTTACCACACTCCTTTTTTCTTCAACCAGTTACTGTCTTTGAGGTAACCAGACTTTTAGCCAATTTAGATTGCAAAAAAGCTAGTGGATGGGATAATCTACCCCCAAGGCTCCTTATCGACGCAGCTGATATCATATCAAAGCCATTGGCCCACATTATAAATATTTCATTTTCAACTGGTGTATTCCCCACAGCCCTAAAAATTGCTAAAGTTACGCCTATTTTCAAAAAAGGAGATAGGGAAACAATTGGAAACTATAGACCGATATCCATTCTGCCCTTGTTTAGCAAGGTTTTTGAAAAAGCTATAAATAAACAAATTACTTCCTACCTTGAAAAATTCGATATTTTGTACAAGCATCAGTACGGCTTCAGAAAAAAACATAGTACCAACCTGACCCTGATCAATATAGTAAATCATATTTTGCGAGAAATCGACAAGGGAAGCCCAACTATAGGAATATTTATTGATTTCAGCAAAGCTTTCGACACAATCAATCATCCAATTTTGTTATCCAAACTTGAACATTATGGGTTTAGGGGTCCTTGTCAAGAATGGGTAAAAAGTTATCTCACAGACCGCTCTCAATTCGTCCACTCAAATGGCCATTCGTCAGTAAAATCCACAATTTGTCATGGTGTACCTCAAGGCTCAGTTCTGGGTCCCACTTTATTTCTTATCTATATAAATGATCTACAAAAGTCTTCAACATTCTTTGATTTTCGACTGTTCGCAGACGATTCCAATCTTTTCCATTCTTTTTCTAATCCATATCACATTGATCTTACTACAGTATCAAATCATTTACATGATGTTCAACTCTGGTGTGATAGCAATAAATTAACCATAAATAGAAATAAAACAAATTTTATTATCTTCAGGGGTCGACAACAAAAAATAGATGTAACTGGTTCTATTGTCATTCGTGGAGATCAAATCAAAGAGGTGGATGTTGTTTCTTTTGTTGGAATTTCATTAGATAAACACCTCACCTGGTCTGACCATATTAACAGAATAAATATACTCATAAGGAAGAAATGTGGAATTCTGTATAGACTAAGACACATTTTACCACTAAGTATTTTAATACTTTTGTACAATGCCTTTATACTTCCCCATATTTCTTACGGCCTAGAGGTTTGGGGCAGTACTTACCCAACATATCTGAATTGCATTCTAACTGCCCAAAAAATGATTGTTCGCACGATGCTGTTCAAATCTCACATGGAACACTCGGCTCCTTTATTTATACAGCTAAATATTCTAGATATTTACAAGCTTCACAAACTCTTAATAGGTTCTTTTATTTACAGCCTGGTTCACTTGAACTCACCACATATCTTGTCCGATTATTTTAGTGACAAAAAACATGAATATGACACGAGACTCTGCCATCGTCAAAATCTTTACCCGTACCATGCGAGAACAAATTCTGGTCAGTTTGCTATTTCATTCGTAGGTGCAAAAATTTGGAATGATATTCCTATCCAAATCAGATCGAAAAATTCCCAACATATTTTTAGGAAATCTCTTAAACAATATTTAGTAGAGCAGTACAGGTGATTAAATTGTAAACTTACAGATGTATTGACTTTTCGTTTATTGTATTAGACTTTTTCATGTAGTAAAAATGTTTTTTGTGTGTACATGTATATGTATATGCATATGTATATGTATATGTATATGTGATATATTTTCTTCTCCCAGTTATGTTTTCAGTCATCTTAATGACTGAACCCTCTTATTGTTTTCATTCGCAATATACAATGTCGGGGATCAGGCTAGACTAGCTGTAAGCTATTTCTTGACTCCCCATTTACCCTTCTCTCTTTTGATTTTTGTTACCATTATTTTGTAATCATTTTATACGATTGGGTAAATAAACCACTTATAAATAAACCACTTATAATATATTGTAATTACTATTATTTGGATATAAATGATAGTAACTGACATTGCTTTTAATATATTAATATATCACAGTTTGTTCATAATTAAGTTTCTGCATGGTATATATTGTGTTATCTCATATTGTGTTATCTCATGTAGTAATTTACCTGTGGAAGCCTGAAATGTCAATCAAACTTTTTGTTCTTTACTAGACTACATCAGTCCATGGTAGATGTAGACATAGCCAACTATTTTATGACCAAGTTCCCAGCCATGTTTATAACTATTTATGATGTCATACATCAAACTAGAAACAACATGGCTGACCATGAAGAACCTGACTGGACACAGAATGAAAGACTGAGAGAATTCTTTGACTGTTGATGGAGTCTGTTGACTGAAAGATGTGAAGAATATAATGTTGTGTGTAGTACTTTGACAGTTTATTGTGGACATGTCTTTGTCAATACTGACAAGATTATAATATCTAATATCTAACTATGCATAAGCCTGGGTTCTTTTTGGTGCATGGGACTTTTAGATCTTCCCCCTCTTCCCCTCATAATTTAACCTTTGATAACAACTCATGGTTGTCATTCTATTCCATAACATTTAGATATACAGTCAGGTGGTGATCTACAATATACATTGTATTGTGCCTTGATATCCTATGATAAAGAATATTAGTTTGAAACATTGCATTGCATTTATTGATCAGGACTGTTTCACTCTTGCTTATGCACTTTTTCTGACATAATTCACAGTGAGCTACATATCAACTATATAAAGCGTGGTCAAGAATATGTGAAATGAAATCTGTGATATTCTATATAATGCTATCACAGACCCACAGTTTATTTGCCAGTATATCAATGTTTTAAACTTTAACCTAAGTGACATCTCTTAATAATTTCAAGTGGAGTAAATTAATTGACATACACTAAGTCTTTGAAATGTACAAGTTATATATAACTCTAGCAGTTCATATTACCACTGAGTATTAATGTACATAGTGTAATGTATTGATAATTGACAATAAATGTCAGAAACCATATTTTATTTACCCTTTGATATACAGTTAATGAAAGTACTGTAAATATACATATTTTGACCACAAGAACACTTTATGACTTTACAATCTTCAGTTAGTTCTCAAAGACTATAATTTTTACTAATTATCACACCGATTCATTGTTGTAATGTAACCATTTCTACAATGAATTATACATCTGCAGCCATGCAGATCAGATAATTGTAAGATAACTATTAAAAGTATTTATACAATGAATTACAATTTTATTGGAAAATTACAGAAACTGCTAATATATTAAGTGCAGTATTTCCTTGATGAAAGTAGTCATTCAATCTTGTTCCATGCTCAATTTCTTATTGGTTTCTGTGTGCTTGTATCAAACAGAGCCAGTGGTGTGTTTGTGTGTAGTAAAAGTTATAACATGACTCACAGAGTATTTCCTGTATACCTTTATTATATTGCTCCCAGGATATTGCCATTTCAGAATTTCAACAAATTTCTGCAGTTACTGTTTAAGTTGACCTTTGAACTTATGACATATTAATGAACCCACCCTGCACATGCTCATCAAAGTATGAAATAGTGCACAACAATCACACACAATAATTGACACAGATTTCATTTTTTTTAAATTTATTCCAAATGATCTCTTTATTAATAAACATTTACATCAGAAAATTATGAAAGACTCTTCTGAATTTGTTTTCTGTATGGTTCACGCATTTAAACTTGAGTATTTGCCATAATTAACAAGTATCAGTTCGGTACTGATATAAATAAAAATATATATGAAGCTCTTAAAATTGTTCATTTTATGACAAGCATAAACCATTAAATGTACTCTTAGCTTAGATGATTAAAGTGGCTATATGAATGAGGATTGGCTATTTATTTTGGATTTTTTAATTTATAAAACAATTTTATCATGGATTCACACATGAAAAATCAATGTGAAACAATATATTCAAAATCCTTGTTGTAACTCAATAAATTGCAAAAGATTAATAAATGTGTTAAATCTTTGTTATTGTTTGTATATACATACGTATAATAACAAACATTTTACGCATAATTTAGCTTTTTGCAATGTATTGAGTTACAAGCACAATACTTTGTCAATGTTGTTTCACACTGATTTTTCAAGTAGGGATCAAAAAGCAAAATCCAAAATAAATACCCAACCCTCATCCATCGGCAAATGGCCACTATAAATGTCACACAATTATTGAAAGTTAGCACATTTTATCAAATTACAATAATATATCAAGGTTCCTATTCTGGAAGATTAATATAGTACATTATATGTATATCTTTACATAGTTGAGTATTTACATATTAAGTGCATTTTGCATAACTTATCTTGGTTGTTTTAATATTTTAAAATATTTTGAATGTTTTACATAAAAATATACATCAGGGAATAAAACTAAAAATTTGAATAAGCAGTTTATAAATTCTGTCAAATATCAAAAAAGACAAGCCGCCATTAAAATGACCATATGTATGACAAATGGGTATTTATGTTGGATTTTTAATTCTTAACACAACTCTAAATGTGTTTCCTACTTTAAAAAAACCAATGTGAAATAGCATTGTTCAAGTCCGTGTTTGTACCTCAATAAATTTGTCGCATCAGTGCAGTAAGATCGTATCTGCCTATACAATTGCATAGCAGATACGACCACTGCACTGATGCGACCAATTAAGAAAAGCTAAAAACTGTGGATAAAAATTTGTTATTGTACATACAATAACAAATATTTTACATGTTTTCTAATGTTTTGCAATTTATTGAGTTGCAAAACATGTATTTAGTAAAAAATTTTCCAAGTATAAAAACAAACAAGTTGTTTTCTGAATTAAAAATCCACAACAAATACCCATTTTTCATGCATATGGTCACTTTGATCAATATGTATAAATGCAGCATTTTGTTATCGCAGCATGAATATTTAGCCTCAAACAGAGTTAGTATTTAAAAATAACATTTCCAGAAAGTTTTCTTGAGTAAATATACTTGTCCCTAGTTATTGCACCTGAGGGTTATTTTACACACTGCAAATAATTGGGGAAAATAATGGCAAGTTTGCATGTTTTGACTTATATTTCAACGACAGCAGAATATATAATGTTGTCATACTTTGTCATGATGTAGAACAACCAGAGAATATATTCCATTTTTTTCAACTTGGCTAGTGCATGGTTTAATGGAGTTCAAAGCTATTGTAAAAGTTTTGGTTGTTTTGGTTGCCCCTTAGCCACTGTCTACTTAGCTAGTACACAGATTCAAGACTTACTGGGTGTTGATAGATGCAATACCTAGCCCCTTGGCCACTGTCTACTTAGCTAGTACACAGATTCAAGACTTACTGGGTGTTGATAGATGCAATGCCTAGCCCCTTGGCCACTGTCTACTTAGCTAGTAAACAGATTCAAGACTTACTCGGTAT
This sequence comes from Glandiceps talaboti, assembly GCF_964340395.1. Classification (NCBI taxonomy): domain Eukaryota; kingdom Metazoa; phylum Hemichordata; class Enteropneusta; family Spengelidae; genus Glandiceps; species Glandiceps talaboti. The sequence continues at coordinate 21,433,075 of NC_135565.1, read as the reverse complement.
TGATAGATTACCTAGCCCCACTTGTCAAGGCTTCATGTGAATTTTCATTTCAAAGTTCATGTGAATAAATTCGTTGAATGCTGCGTATGTTGGTGAGACAGACTGTCTACCTAGTATGTCTACTATCTATATTAGCACTTAGTATTCGTGCATAGTCCAAACAAATTAGCTTAAGATTTTAGTGTTGAGTTCAAGTCAATTTAAGTCTGCATTCAAAGCCGTGTAAACATGTGACATGTTGAACTAAATGACATCATCAGTAAAGAATGGTTTAATATTCTCTCTGAGTGTCCAGTTATCATCTTCTATCTTGTTACTCTGTAGTATGACATCATAGATACTGGGTAGTAACTTAGGATACTTGGTTAACACAGCTATGTCTGCCAGGGGTTACTCATGACACTAAATGACATCATCAGTAAAGAATGGTTTAATATTCTCTCTGAGTGTCCAGTTATCATCTCCTCTCTTGTTACTCTGTAGTATGACATCATAGATACTGGGTAGTAACTTAGGATACTTGGTTAACATAGCTGTGTCTGCCAGGGGTTACCCATGACACTAAATGACATCATCAGTAAAGAATGGTTTAATATTCTCTCTGAGTGTCCAGTTATCATCTCCTCTCTTGTTACTCTGTAGTATAACATCATAGATACTGGGTATCAACTCAGGATACCTGGTTAACACATCACTTTCTGGATTGTTCATGGTCATTACCTGATTAAAAAGGAAAATTGCATTTTTAAAAACAGATCTTTTCACATACAGCTACTGTTTAATCAATGGTTTATAATATTGAGATTTTAAAAGTGTTTTTGCTTAGGGTGAGGAATCCTGAATGGTTGAAACACTGACTAATAGGGAACTTGCGAACCCTCCATGTTGAATCATGGGAAATGTGGTAATAAATACTCATTAATTAGCATTATAAACAATGTTGATACATTGTTTGTAACCACAAATAATCAATTCATAGTTATCCTGACCATTGTGGGAGGTTTATTTTATCGGTAGCTCCAGATTAGGTATTACGATAACCTCACATAATCCCATAGTCCTTTGCATCTGAGCATGCTTTGTCTGGATTGCAAGTTCCCTATTAATTGCATTTTGCACTCACACTTTAAAAGAGTTACTTCTATTCCTACTTCCCAAAATTTCTACTTAAGAACTTCTGATATCTGTGATTGAAAGTATTGTTTACATACCAAATCTTTACAGTCTATTTTCTCTGCTTCACCCTGGAGTTGCTTAGCAACCGCATTGGAAGAGTCCCTTGAAACCACAAAATGATGTGAAAAGTTTCTTTAGAAACAAGATATTGAATTTGTGGAATATCACTTATTGTTCACTGCTTGAAATGTGTTCTAAACTTGAAATTACAAACTTACAATGACTTGTACAACATATGATTAATTTATTATTTTGATGCATACACATTATGACACATGATCTTTTATCCAATCTATTATTATTACATAATACACGAGATTACTTGCACTGGTGCACACACACACATGTACTAGTAGGTATGTACCAGAGGTTACTTGCACTGGTGCACGCACATACATACATGTATACTAGTATATGTACCAGAGATTATTTGCACTGGTGCACATACATACTAGCATACTAGTGGTATTTGCACTGCACAGTGCAATACTAAGAACATTATTTCATACCTGTATGTAAATGATATGCAAATAAGGATGCAATCATTCATTCTACACAAAAGCTTGTGATTGCACAGTGTCCTTTTTATGGAAATTTGTTGTTTCAGATAAACGTAAGCAATAACCCCATGCCACGTTAGTGCCAGTATGGGTACTTGTGGGTATTTGCACTCGTGCCTGCACATTCACTCACTATACTTGTGAAAGCACTGCCTCAGAGAACACTGCAAGCACTCATGCAAATACCCAGTATATATGCCATATATCATAATAGAAATGGACATATCATAATAGAAATGGAAGTTGTGTTTTGTTTCTGAATCTATAACAAAAGAAATATTTCTGGAAAGATTATTCTTTCAGTGCATGAAATATTACATAATTCAAACTTATATTCATGGGAGAGGCTGAGAAAATAAACCATTTGATCTATCCATGTCATCTCAATAAAACTTCCAATAATACTGAAGAGCATTGTGGAATGAGCTATATTTATCAATATACAATATACCAAAAAAACAAGGACAGAAAACAATTTAAGACTCAATGATAATGTCTTGCACACATTTTACTCACAGATTTATTTCCTTACAAACTGCTTGCAGAAATCTACAACAACTTGTCTCCTCCCAGAAGTAAGGATGTCTGTAAACATAAGAAAAATATTTAGTTAGGGGTGATCTCCTATTCATTACTTTAATAAAAAAGTTTGTGATATTAATTTTGAAAGTTACGAATGAATTTTAGATATGCAGCCATATTTTGTCAAGGTAATGTTGGAGATTTCAAAATATTTTGTTTAACCTTGAAAATCTATTTAAATTGCTCAACACTTCATTTCATTTCTCACTCACAGATTTTCCAAAATTCAATAAATTTCCAAACTATCTACCATTCCTACATACAAGGTATGATTTGCATGATTTATATAAACTATGCCATATACCTTCATTGCACATTTTGTGATCAGTTGTGCATACAATAAATTTGTGTCTGCAAAGTATAAGTCAAAGTACTAATATTTGCTTTTTATTAATATATGTGAATTTCAACATTGTGATACCAAATAATGAATTGAAAACTTACATTACCACTGTATGTCAAACTACTTTCTTTTTTAAAAAAATAGCAAAAATAGTGTTGTAGCCCTACAGACTATAATTTGAAATTAATCACAACCTATAGTTTCAAGCTTCTTTATGAATTACATGATACATACACACTTTATATGATGACCCACAGTTTCTTCTTTGTTAAATAAAAGTCAAATTAACCTTCAAAGGACTGCATGTTAAAAGACAACCATTTATTCGGATTAAGAAAACTTAGAATGTATATATTAATTTTACCTCAATACTTCACCTATCGATGGTCTGTCATGTCGTTCCTCGAGTAGCATTTGTCTAACCAAATGTCTGGCAGAATGGTTAGGAATTTTATTGATGTTTTTGTTATGGATAGTGCCTTTACATATACACTGACTCAATGCCATTGTATATTTCAAACTTCCAAATGGATGATAGCCTCCACTTAGTATAAATGCCATTAACATTCCAGCAACCTATAGTATTATAAGGATAAATATTTCGTAATAGAAAAGTACTGTCTGACTTTTAATTTCCAACACAATAGTGCCAATCCAATTGCAACACAACAGGTGGTGTTACTTTAAGGGGGGCAAAACTGAATGAAGTGGTGGTTACACTGGCCAGTGTCATGGTTGCTAGGATTTTAAATATTGAAATTTACCATAATTGGCACATTCTGTCCCAAAGCACACTAGAAGTAGTTAAATGTTGCTAAGGGTGTGGTTATGGTTTTAAAATTTTCCTCTCTGTGCTTTGAAGGACCTAATATTCAATATTAAAATTAATATCTAATATTCAATATGGTGCACCTAAATTAATACCTCCCAATGGCAACTTTACATTGAATACAATCACACAATTGTATATTTAACCTTCATTTAACTTCTTTCTAGCTGCTACCACCACTTGCAATATTTTATTCTAATATTTCTTTGGTTCCCAGGTCAACTCCAATGTACCATTTTTTATGCTAACCTGAATGTCACTGCGAGAACTGTACTCGATGACTGTCTTCTTTTCACTAGTAGCAATTCCAGATTCTTCCATGGAGTTATCCCTTTCCTCTTCCATGTCATCATCACTGTCATTGTCACTGTCACTATCAGACCCATTTTGATTACTTGGGCCAAGAAGCACTTCTCTAGGTTGCCACATTAGTGTTCCTACAAAATTGATGGTAGTCACTCTTCAGTAGTTGTAACAAAATGAACTGTTCATTTTATAAAGGAGGAGCCATTTCTTATTCAAAAGAAAATTGTTAAATTTTTGTTGATTGTTATGTTTTAGGATATTTTGTTCATTTTTGTGTGCATAATTGACGTGGAAAAAGATATACCCTACAACACAGAGTGTTAATATTTGCTGCACCTTACATGTACATGTATGGCATAAAGCTGCATAATGAGAGTTCAGTTAATATAACTTGTCATAAAAATAACTGACTGTAGCATAATTTTTAAGTTTAACTTTTTGATTGTGTGACTGTTATGTCTGTTTGCCAATTAATTTAATTTGAAAAATTTATCCTACTTAATTGACTGACTTTGAATATTAAAGTGATTGGAAACTGGACACCATACCAAAGATTCTTTAGTTACCTGAAGCTCCTGTTAGGCATGTACTTTGGTCAGGATTAATACATCGACTTATCCCAAAGTCAGTCAACTTGGCAGTTCCTTTGATATCTATCAACACATTGGCTGGCTGAAAGATAACAGATTTAAAGTGAATGCGTTCTGTAAGGACAGAAGAAAACCTTTTGGTATTTACAAGATGCATTATCAGAATGTGAAATTCTGAGTCTATTTATACAATCACTGTGTATTCCTTAATTGGTACAAATTTATGGTTAAACTACAAATTATGTAATTGTTATAGTAAATATTTACTTTCAAATCTCTGTGTAAGATCTTTGGGTTATTATGATGTAGAGTTCTCAGTCCCTTCAACACATCTATCACCAATTGTTTGGATATTTCCTGCAGCTTGTCTTTGTCAGATTTCAGTTCTTGGATGTAGTTACCAAGTGTCTTCTCACAGAGCTCCATGATAATGTACACATACTGGTCTGTGTGAATTACATGCTGATAAGAGAGAAATGTTTGTTATCTGCAACACTTTATATACTTCAGTTGTTTTCATGAATTACAATGATAACACAATGAAAGTTAGGGCCTGCTCTAGGAACACTGCTCTTGCCTAAAACATTTGGGTATTCACAAAAGGTCATCAAACTTTCATAAAGAATGACAATCTAATGCAGGTAAAAACATATGTGTGCGTTTGTCTGTCTGTGTTAGCATTTCTATCAAACTGACCACAAATTTTGCATTTTTATCATACATTCATGATTGCATGTCCCACTGCAGTGGCCATAATTATTATACGAACAAATATGAATACACAATGTACCACACATAAAATAAATCATTTAGCATTCATTTTAGCCCAAATACATGATTTCATCCTGAATGAATTATTTGATTCTGACTGATTGCAGATTTTGTAGGAACAATCATTTGTACGGACATTTTCAATGACATGAAAATCAATAAATACTAGTTGTAAAAGTACATGTAATTATCTCAAGTTATCATTCATTATTATAATTATGAACAATGTTTCTAAACAAAATTAATTAGTATCTACTGTTTATCTTTTTGAAATATATTTTTTTATCTATTTTTTGAAATTATAACTTTTAGTGAATACTCAACTTGAGATGGTTTACAAGAAAAATACTTACAGAATAACGAACGATATTGTCACCACTTAATGATTTCACAACTTTTTCTTCTTCTATGATAAAGGCATCTGTTTTATCACCTTTATTAACTCTCTTCACTGCTACTTCTTGTCCGGTGTAAACGTCAATACCAAGATAAACTTTAGTACCTTCACACCTGAGAACAGAAGAAAACTTTAACTTGCATACTGACAAGTAATCATGTGGTACATTTGGGGTCAAGTTGACTTAGTATATGAAAAATATTTAATGTTCATGATTTATTAAATGTCATGTACAGTGCAAACACAATTCAATGACTTAGTCCAGTCACAAGACTTAATTGTTATTCTTAAAATATCATAACTAGGCAAAGCCCATAAGCCTGCGCAGGGTAGATTCACTTGTGACCAGTTGCCTCATGATGATATTGTAGATAGTGCCCTTGCAACTTGTGTCCCTATATGCAAATTGAGGTCACTATGGGTCAATATTCCATATCATGTGACATGATCTAAGCCAATCACTGAAGGCTGTATGAACATGATGTGTTACACTGCATATTATACTTATGGCTCTTACCCTGTAGCTATTTTGAATTTTTCATCTGTTTCACATATTTTGATATTTCCGATGCTGATAAACTTCTCATTTAAATCAATCAGTTCCCTCAGTCTTTCACACCATACAATACTATGAGGATACTGTGGCAGTTCAAAATCTGATTGGGATTCCTGTATAAATAAATATAAAAATTATTCAATTCTTAAACAAGTCTTTGTCAAAGACACAGTTCCCCTAACATACTTTACTTCTATGTGACTGAATAATGAAACAATTTAGTGGCAAAAAAATAAATACTAATAAATGTCTATGATATACAGGAAATGGTTAAAATTCAATAATTGACCCTGAAGGTCGAAGGTCTAGGTCTCTATGTATTAAAGTTTTTCAGTTATGTGGTAAATAATAATTTCACTACAAAAATGGCCACCATTCAGTACAAAGTGATGTAAGCACTAAAAATAATGCAGATGTATCTCTTGTGCTGTATTATCTTTAAACATGAATTTAAAAGAAATTAGCCACACAATAAATACTACAGACTGTCTGTCTGTCTGGAATATGCAAGACACAGTTTGATTTTGATAATTGACCCTGAGGTCAAAGCAAAAGGTGGCATGCTGTTACCTGAAAACTTGTATGTGATTATGTGGGTTAGACACTTTAATGGCATCTCAGTGTATTGAAGTTTTTTAGTTATGCAATTATATCGATTTGTTACTCCAAATATGGCTGCCATTCAGTAAAACAAAAGTAATCCTTGGGCATATTTCTTGAACTTGAACATGATTTTAATAATTTAAAAGGAAATTGGCAGGTCATATTTTATACTACAAAGTGTGTGGTAGGCAAGAAATGGCTTGATTTTATGAATTAAAGGAAAAACGTTACGTCCATATACCTTTCGGCTTAGTTCTAAGGCTTCTTTAGTGTCTCTTTCAAACTGTTCATCTTTAGAATATATCATTGGTATCTAGTAAACATAAGAAGATAAACTTAATCAGTGCATGCATGTATGTCCAAAAATAATTATCATATACCCATGCCTATATGCATTCTAACAATAACTACCATCAATATCACCAGTAACATTGTCATGATATTTATTGACAAGATTAGTGTCATCAAAATCTTAGTACTTCTAATAAAATTTTACCTCATGCTAGAGAGTTAAAATAGAACAGTAAATTTATTCTCATGCACATCTATATATAGTTATGCATGTTATTCTATCAACCAAGAAATTGAATGGTTGTTATTTTCATAATTTATTGCCTACGATGGTACAATTCTATTTTAAGTAACAACAATTGCTCTATATTTACACCCAAAGTAATATCCCATCAAATACCAAGGCAATAGGTACAGCTGTTTTTGATTTTAAGTTATTTACACTACAGCTGTTTTTGATTTTAAGTTATTTACACACACACACACACACACACACACACACACATACACACACACACACACACACACAAACACACACACACACACACAGATGGCCAGCCACTTTACCATGCCTGTATCACTACTGAACCTGAGTTCCATTGTGCAAAATAAAATGGCAGAATATATGATATATATGAATATAACATGATAACTGTAATCAATGCAAGTGCTGAAGGCAGAAACAAATCTGACTGGACTTTTCCTTTAATGCAAAGATGAAGGCTAAACTGTACCTGATCTGTATCCATGGGTGTGGAAGGTTCAGAGTCCTCAGTTTCCATTGATTCACAAACAGATGCTAGAGACCCCATACTGTGTGATGATGGTACACTGCTTGGTCTTCTCCCATCTAGAATTGCAGCTGATGATTCCGTGCTACCATCACTCTCACTAACGGATGATCTATTTCTCCTATAAGGGACACCAACTGTAGGACTAGCTGAACTACGCCTTTGTGTGGAAACCACTATGGCTTGTTTAACGAATGGTTCTGATGAAGTCCTGACTTGTGTTGGTGTCCTGTTACTTGCATTTGTTTCTGGTTGTAATAGCATCTCAGCTAAAAGAGAAAGTAAATATTGAGTCATTCATCACATCACCTCATGAGCTATACCGGTAGTACATGTAATCTTCTTCTTTAGAACTCAAAAAGAATTTACAATAACTTTTTTACAAGTTCAAAGATTGGCTTACAAAACACATTTATTTATTATCATGCTTAAAATACACTGTGTCCTTTATATCTCAAGTAAAAAAAATCTAAGAAAAATATACTGTAATGACATGCATTTAATACACTGTGACCAGTCTCAAGCATGTCACAACCAATGGTGTAGTACGTGTGCACTGTCATGTTGTAGAATGATCAGAAAATAAATTTCCTATATTTTCAGTTTGAATGTGATGAACTTGGCTTGTATTTGGCATAAAGAATTACATCTGACTTTCTGATCACCGTAAAACCACAAGCGATCTTTACAACTCCGTCCATAATGCACAAGATTTTCCATCATGTAAAATGCAAAAAATATGCCAGTAGCTTGCAATGAAGGATTTTCTATGACAACCTGATAATGTCATTCAATTAAAACATATCTATCAAAAAAGATGAATACTATCTCATTATCTTAAGTATCAACAAATAATATATGCATATTTTTTAAATTTATTTAGCCTAAATAAATTATAATAATCATAATAATAGTCTGTATATGTTGTTTTAAAAATGATACTGTCTATATTTGACACTTTGAACTAAGTTTTGAGATCATGAGATGACAGACATGTACATACAGTTGCATTAATTCATGCATAGTTCTATTTTATATATTACCTACTTGTTGCTTCATACCCGCAATCAAGTACAACTTTTGCTTCCCAAATAAATTCAGCCAGGCTTTCCTTGAATTGTTCATGTTCCATGAGTGCATCCTTCAGCTGGCCAGATTTCTTGAATGCAATACCATTTCTCTGGAGCCTCTCAGTAATTTTATCCTTCCATGTATTACTGTCAACATCAACTGTAAAGTCATGTAGTCCAGTGTCTACACTGAAAAAAGAGTCATAGTCATCTGATGGAAAAAGTGCTTTCAAGGCTCTGGCAAGTCCGGAAAAACCTGGAATTAGTACTGGCAGACCAACTTGCATAGCTAGGAAGGCAGGAAAGTTGAATGGGTCTTTCTTCTCTGGAGCAACCAATAGCACACTCTGTTTCACTGCAATTAGTAGTTCTTGTAACTCAACACCACCAACAATGGAGATACGGAGATGACCACACTTTGAGTTGTTTTCCAGATATTGTCTAAATTTTTGATTGACATCATCATTAACTCCATACAGTTTCCACCCTGGTATGATCTCATGGAGACCCTTAAAGCTTTCTGCAACTTTACCAATGGCTACAGCAATCTCATAATATCGCTCAAAGTCTTTCTCTGACTTGACATCACACATTGTTAGAATCTGTTGTTTACCAATATGGAAAGGCTGTACCATCATCTTGGTGAATTGTTCATTCAATGCTGGGTAGTAACAGTAGTGTGTAGGATGAGGATGCAGAGCTTTGTATTTGCTTTCAAAGTGATCATACACATAGGGACCAATGGACCAAACAACTTTGGCTTCCTTTGCTGCATCAAGAGCTAGTGCCTCCAAATCATTGTCACCAATATCTTCAGGTATTCCGTGATTGAAAAGGAATAAGTTAGCACCAGGACCTCCGATATCATCTTTCATTGTTAAAGCAGCATTAATTAGTCCATTGTCATCTCCCAATGCCATGTGTCCAACCACAATATCAACTCCAGGAATTGTGTACATATCAGGATAGAGACTTCTATGGCTGCCAATCAACCAATCAGAGGATGGATCCTTATTTGACAACAGTCTCACTTTGTCTTCAAGGGCACTGACAAGTGTGACACCTGTGTCTTTATCAACACTGAATGATTCAGCTTTGACTTCTAGTGTTGTGCAGTATGTTGGGATTTCTTCTTTGGCAAGTGATGCAGCAAGTGATGCATTGATGAGAGAAAGTCTATCCACAGTTGTAGTCCATCTTGAACTAACAAACAAAGCTGCTGGACCTGTAGAAGCTGAACAAGTCCAAAGAAAGTAGTTAAAAAGGATCAAAAATAAAATTAAATGCTTTATAGTTGTTTGTTTTGTTTTTTATTTGAAATGTTTTGACTTGCTTGATTTTCTTCAAAATAATCACTGAATCCCATTCACTTGCACATTGCATACTGACATATGTAGTAGCACATGACTTTCAGCAAATATCACTTGGATGGATGGATGGATGGATGGATGGGTGGGTGGGTGGATGGGTGGATGGATGGATGGATGGTAGAATAAACAAACGAATGCATGAATGAATGAATGAACGAATGAATGAATGAATGAATGAATGAATGAATGGATGGATGGATGGAAGGGTGGATGATGGATGGATGGATGAATGAATGAGTGAGTGAGTGAGTGAGTGAGTGAGTGAGTGAGTGCGTGAGTGAGTGAGTGAGTGAGTGAATGAAATTTCAGTAGCATTTTTAAACAATAACTTCAAACATTTGCCAAAATTGTGAAATGAGAGTCTTATCACTTATCATACATACAAGATGCAATGGTTGTAAACTTCTCAAATTTGAAAATCAGGCTGTGAGACATTCAAAAAAGAATAATTAAATGACTGGCTTACCTTGCGCATGTTCACTGCTCATACTGAAACCACTGATGTGCAGCTGCTACTGATATATTTCATACAAGTCTCTCAGTATGATATTTTCTATAAAGAAGTGTCATACACAAGGTGTAACAGTAGATATATTTGAAATGCTGAAAATTATCAAATAATCTAAAGAGATATTAAATGCTATTCATACAGTTATCACTCTTAGACTTAATAAAAATAAATTGTGCGGTTCTGATTATGTTCAATTTTAGAATAGGTGGGGTAGGTAGATTTTTTAATTTATTTTATTTTTCTGTGTGAGTGTCTAATTAAGGTTTTCCGTTGTTTTCCAAATGGTCTCTCTGTTGTTCATTTCTTCTCATCAGATGTACAGCCATTACAGATTGGAAGAACAGTTTTATTTTGTGTTTTTAAAGTGTCAGTTTCCGCATCCACTATTTCTCGTAAGACATCACAATGTTTGCGATTTTATTGTTTTTTTCTCAAATACATAAAGAGTTTAGGATTGGCAGTGAAAAATTAGCTGGGGTCAGGTAACCAGAACCAAACAATTATTCTTTCTTAGGCCATATTATGAGCACCACAGAATGACATAATATAATTGTATGCACATGGTCATGTAGAACAAAAAATAGGTTAATTTCTGTAATAATCTTGTATTTTTTGCTTGAACATGTATAATTTGGTTTGTGCTTGACAAAGAGTGTTAGGTGTAATGTGTTGAATGAAATTATAGAACAGGCCAAATAAAAAAAAATATATGTTTCCGATAACCTGACCAACTCTAGTTTAAGCTTCCGACTCTAAACATTTTTTTAAAACATATAAAAACAAAAAGATAAGAAATTCTTTGTCTTCTTGACCTTCATGCACGTCTGTTTTCTTTCCTCAGCGATATCTGTACATATTTCATCATGCTATCACAGAAGGGGTATTCTGACTGACATCTGTGTTCCTTTTGGGGTCAAAGCAATATTTTTCAAAAACTAGATTTAAAAAGATAAAATAAAATAAATAAATTCCTGACCTACCTACCCTATTTTCTGTGGCCATCCTATTGGAAACATTCAATTATTTTTTTTCACCCAATTTAGAACATGATTTTTATAATGTGATACAGTATACTGGCAAACACATTAACAACCAAAACAAATTACCATACAGTAAAATTGGTTTTCTTTCAGTTTCACATTGATAACTAAATAACAATATTTTTAAGTTTCAAATGATGACCTAGTCTGTAGGGTACACCGTGACGGGGTACCCTCACACACTGGTCAACCCCTCCCATATCTGTCAGTGAGAGGAGGCCGGTGATGAGGGCGGAATAACACAACATATTGTATATAGTTAAATGATAGCCAAGCCAATTGACTAAGAAATAGGTAACTGTTGATGTGTATAACAACCCATTGCTAATAGTCCAATGTACAAATACACACCCACTGTATCACGATACAAAACAATAAACACCACCAAAAGTAACTCATTACCAGGAAAATACATGTAAGGTCACACAAAGTGTATTTACCCCATATATAACTGTTTTTATATTGTACAATATATTATCATTGTATGGAGTGAGTCATTTCATCTACATAATTGATAAACTCAAATATAAAATTATTAAAAATAGTTCAAACAAACAAAACTTTGCCAATTTTGCAATCACTGCATGTATTTGATAATTCTACCAAATCTTTGTTCTGATTACAATAGTAAACAATATAGCATTGTATTAAATCAATGCTGGTAATGTATTGGAATAAATGTGCTCAATATAGGTTTACTGCAGTTATTTAATTGTTTTAATATTTAATTCTGTTAAACTGGGAATTCCCTCTGTTAACTGCCATATAGCAGGCTAGTAACATACCATTTGCATATGAATAATATTCATATGCATGTTATGTGCATTTAAATGCAATTTGCATATAAATAGATAGTTTAATTATGTTGGTATGGTAATTTGCATATCTTTATTATGAATAGATACATATTATATTATTTGCATGTGAACATGATTCCATAATCTCTGGATATGAATACATTCCATATAATTTGCATAAATAAAGATAAAGATAAGATAACACTTTATTTTAGCCGTTTAGAAAATTTTACATTTCTAATTTGGTATTTAAACAAAATAAAGTTAATAATGATCTATGGAATATAAATATTAAAATATATAGTAGTTCTAGTGTGTGTCTATTGACTACATGTATCATCCAGGTATGTGTAGAGAGCGGTTATAATATCCTTATGTTTTGATTGTAGTATATATCTAAATTGCTCTCCTCTATCTAAGTTTATAAAGTTTGAGTTGAGGGTAGTGATAATACTAAACATTTTTTCTCTTTGTTTTGTATATAATTTACAATGAATTAGATGATGTCTTTCATCTTCTATTTCTTTACAATGTGTACATAGTCTGTCTATATGAACATGGTCAGTTTCTTCAGGTGTGCACTTACTTTTAAATGTTAGCGACCATGTGTCAAAAATTAAGGTCATGAAAAGACAGAAAGTTTATTATAAATCATAAATACTGCTAGCTATTTACACATGACATCTGTGTTATTGCATCCATATGAAGAGTTAAAATGTCTGGGTCAAAGGTCAACAGTATTATGTTTGATGTGTGACCTTTTTACTGTATTTTTTTCTCTTGAGTTTGAAACATGACCTTGGATGGTCAAGGTTAACTTGCTCAGTCAAGATCCATAATGGTAATATGAAGGGTATATCCACAAAACCCTCAGAGATATTGTACATAAATTATATAGTAAACACCAACAATTTGTGACTTCCCAATATCTGATTACAATTACATGCCATATTTTCAAAGGATATTATTAATCAGCAAAAGGCAAAAATGTGAACCACTCATGAACATTCACACAGACAGACCTATTAGGACTAAGAAAAAAACTTGTTTCGTTCCGGTTAACCGACCCGACCTCGTTTTTCATGCCAACCATAAACTTTTGTTTACTTATTCAAGAAAAACATAATAAAATCATGAAAATTGTGTTAAGTCTCACAAGTAATAGTGGCTACATTAACTGACATCAACTTAAAAAGACAATATAAAACTGTTCTTCCAATCTGTAATGGCTGTACATCTGATGATAACAAACCAATAACACAGAGACCATATGGAAAACAACAGAAAACATAACTACCTGAACTAGCCACATATGAGAAGAATATATATTAAAAAAATAAAATAAAAAATCTACCTGCCCCACCTATTCTAAAATTGAGCATAATCAGAACCACACAATATTTTTTGTTTGGCCTTACTATAATTACATGTAAATTAAGGACTAAAACTATTGACATAATCACTACATAATATGTGTACTTACCAATCCATGCAATATTGTACCAATAACTACATGTATGTCATTGCCATGACAACAGTATTTAACAAGTTCAACAGCAACAAGTACAAATGTAGGAAAGTCTGGTAGACATATCAAACTATCTGTGTGTTGATGGTGTTATGACAAACATAAGAATAAATAGAACTGCCTAGGGTAGTGGACTCTTATCTTGATACAGGTGTGATAATGAGGTACTGGGGCATTCCAATACAACTCTGATGTCATCGCCAGTCTTGCCTGGGTCAGTCTGAAACTGTATGTCAATACAGTTTAATAGATGTCCTAAATATTTATTAATATTATTAAATGTCCAGAGTTGTATATAAATAACATTATTTTCAAGGCACTAGTACAAGTTCATCCTAACACCCCCCCCCCCCCCCCCCCCGCCATTGTTGGAAATGTTCAAAGGTTATCATGGAACTCACATTACAATGTAGGTACAAAGTTTCGATCCATACATGGTGAGTGGAGGGGTATTTCCCAGAAATTTACCTATTTCATTAGAAACGACTCTGCCATACTGCCAGTATCCATGACAACACCATATAGTAATCAAATATGGCGTGAGGGAAAATCCATCGCACTCACTACTCACTACCCTCCTACTTTTGGCGTGCATGGGAACACCCATGCACCCCCACCCCCACCCCCGGGAGGAAGCCCACTCATTCAGGATTTTTTCAGGAAGTGACTGACACAGTGACGTTGTTCATGTTCACAGTAAACTACCATAAACTATTCAATAATTTGGTTAATGTGACAACTGTGGTCGTAGAGATGATCTTTATACGTATATTATCTAAACATTCCAGACTAGACGGTGCGCGGTGTGTTCGACTGACAACATCGACATCGCACAGCTCTACTGTCAGTGAACTACGCATAGAATACGAATACAGCGTCTTTGCATCAATCACTGATTGGCCAGTAGTTGTACGTACATGTATTAAGTTTCATATAAATCGTACTTACTTTCTCTGTTGTGTTGGTGTTCTGGTATCATTTAACATATGTCAGGTGTAGTCTTTATCCAAAACTTCAAGAAAGGGTGCATTTCTGCAGAATTGTGGAGTTCAGTCTGCGCGACACTTGCTGCCTTGTCACGGGCGACATTGCATTGCAAGTTACAGGGCAAAGTTTACTACACTCTGCGTATATGTACATACAGGTCACAGATTGTGCACCTCAGCTCACCTCCAATCCTATCTATTAAAGCTCCCTAACTTAGAATACAATCATATCCACGATATACTGGTAATACAGCACACAGTAGTAGAATGGCATATTGAACGTTGTCCACTACATAATACTCACAATCTGTGACTGTCGATGGAAATTTCAACGCAGGCAATTATTTCTTTCTTCACTTACTGTCACTTATTATTGCGGATAAATCTCCAGACGAATCGTGGGTGAGTGCAAAGAGTTGCAAAATTATGACAACTTTAAAATTTAATATCCATTGCTTTAAAAACAATACAGTTGTTTTAATGTGTTTTATAGTGGAAAAAATCATACCTTCCAAAATGGTTAAAATAAATTACAAAACAATATTTGCCAAACTGGTTTGTTTTGGTAGGACCTACTAGATAAAACAAATATTTGTTTTGTAAAACATGTCAGTCTCCACTTTACATGTAAACTAGCCAGCTCCATCGTAATATCATCTCAGAAATCGCTACTGACTAAACAATTATTTAACGAAGTAGAACACTTTTATAGGGTACAAGGATTGACTGTGTGACTCAAATGTAGTATTCAATAGGCCATTATAGACTGCAAACAGGAAATTGACAAGACAGCGCCCTCACTCAAATTGGGGGTTGTACCGTTTCTTCAGAGCTTTGTTCCTTGGTATTCTGTAGAAGTGTAAATCGGGGATGATTTTCGTATTGTTCGGACGTCGAGGAAAGCAGCAGTGCTCTATGATTAACCGAGTAACCCATACATACCCCAAGGTGCACACAGACAGGGAGTAGAGCACCATCATGGCAAGTTTTGGAAAGGCAGATGGTTGTTTACTTTCCCTTCATTGTTTTGTTTTTTAATTTCGGTCACCTTATTTATGAGTGCAGGTGGAAAGCCAATTTCCAATGCTTTTTATGAAAGCGGTAATAAAGTTATATTAATGTTATCTAGAAACCCTTGGAAACTTCCATTTTCAGACCATTTAAACCATTTTAACAAGTATATGACTGTGATTTGGAGAGCTAGAGGTCTGGGTCTGCATTTACATGGAAATAGAGGTACAACAAGTTTTTTACAGGGTTTTCTTCCAAGCCAGGCTGCATGCAGAGAGAGAGAGAGAGAGAGAGAGAGAGAGAGAGAGAGAGAGAGAGAGAGAGAGAGAGAGAGAGAGAGAGAGAGAGAGAGAGAGAGAGAGAGAGAGAGAGAGAGAGAAAAGAAAAAGAAAAAGTACTTCTTGGAAGTTTAAAGTGTTCTTTCTACATTCTATATTGAACATTCCAATACCTTTAAACGCCAATATACATGTATTTCACAATAAAACATAAATTAATAGACACTCAGTAACAAGCTTAGCATGATTTATTTGCACTGTCGTATTTATTACCTACCATATTCTAAAACATACATTGACAACAATATGACAATCAAATTCAGTTCTACATGGATGATACAAAAAATGAGTAATCTACATGCGTAATATCTGATCATTACTGTATTTGAAATAGTTTAATAGGTCAAGATAGAGATGTAACTTAAATTTAGCAATCTACATAGTATATTCAACACCAATTTGGAACCCAGATGCCTTTATTAGCTTCTGAGTTATTAGGATCCGAAATGTCAGGTGTACTGTCTGGATAAAATGCTGGTAGTGCTCCAGCTGTCATATCAGCAACATACTGACGCAATTCATCAACTTTCTCAGGCATACGTGCTGATAATTCGTTGATTTCACGTGGGTCTTCTAACAAAGCAGAACAAGAAGACAATTAAACACTTATCTCAAATATATAGGCCTAGAATGTTTATATATTCACATATACTTAGATATAAAGTTAAAGATTTGTGCCTGGATATCTTCTCAAATGGTGTTAAAATAGTGAACTAAATTATTACAGCAACATTTCTTGAATTGACGAAACCGAAAAAGCTAACACTGGATTTTCATGAAAATGTTACTGAAACATGTCAATCTTCTTTATATTAAGATAGACTTTGTTACTAGTACAGATTTGCAGTTTAATTTATCCAGGCCTAAGTTATAAATTATCACTATGTACCGCAGTTTGTTATGTTCTCCCTCTATTTCTATCTTGTAGTTTGTCATTTGGTCCTTTCTTGCCGTATTGTTATATGTTACCCTTATAGCGCCATTGCAAAATAAAGTTTAATTAAATTAAAGATTTGTGATCAGTACATTATCATAAGTCTCACCAGTATTATCTATTGTCCTGTTAATAGACGTGTTTCCGGTTCCAAGAAGCATTGCCCGTCTCTCCATACCATGTCATGTATTGTGTACACGCTGAGGGGTTTGTACGTGCTACTTAGGGGGATAGTTGTCACCTGACGGTACCCTGGGTTCACCCTCACTGTCATTGATGGCGTTTACTCTTTGTTCTATAAAATCACTCACAATCAAAGAAGTCAACATGTCTTTCCATAATTTCCTGATGAAAATGTTATTTCAAATGTAATAAAGACAAACAAGACTAAATATAACAACATAAGCGACGTCCTCTCCCGAAATTGTCAGTCAATATATAAAGAGTGTATGTACTATCATGTAATTTATGAAGAAGCTTGAAAATATAGCTTGAGATTCATTTCAAATTATAGTCTGTTGGACAACAACATATTTTTGCTATCTTTAAAAGAAAGTAGTTTGACATAGTGATATATTCACAGTGGTAATGTAAGTTTTCAATTCATTATTTGGTATCACAATGTTGAAATTCATATATATATTAATGATCACAACCGACTGATTGCAGTGAACCATGTCAGCATGGTCACATTGGATAGTTATTGACTGACAACAAGAAATAATATGGACTTAAACACTGTTTGCTAATTACATTTAGATACATATTTAGACAAATTATTATGCCAGGTTTGTAGTCGATATTCTGGAGAGGTGATTTTATTAAAATGTTCAATGTATATTCACATAGCTTGGTTGAACCGTGATTCTTAATGACATACACAAAATAACAATTTAACTTCATAAACCCAACATTGTTTGCTGTTTTCAGTTTCACCGAACTGAACCAAATGATAGTTTTACTTCAAACATTGTGCTGGTAAAGAGAAGGAATCAAATCTGTATCTGACAAACAAAATCAGTCTATAACTTATAAAGTACAAAAAACAAAATTTCCAAGTTCATTTGGGAGATATAATATAGGCACGAAAAACATTGATTTGAACAATTTCAACTTGATCTCCAAGCTGAAACCCCTAATGTTTACTGCCATGAATTAATATTTTAAGAATTCTTCAGTAAAAGAGATTGAAACGCTAACACATCAATGGTACTAAACTTTGATATAATTTTTCTTAACTCAGTAAAACATGTGTACTGTATTAACTTTGGCATCTAGATTTAAATCTAACTTTCATAGTCAACCGTCGACTTTTATTGTTCTTTCACTATCGTTTTCTTTGGATTTTGATATCTGTGTGATCTCTACAGATCTTTTGTCTGTAGATTTTCTCCCGCCATCGTTGGTTTCTTTTGACTGAATGCCATGAAGACCGCTTGTCAGCAGTATAGCTCCGTACAAATATGTCTGAAAGAAAATGGTTGATGAAAGTTTTCTAGATTCTCTAAGTTCAGAATGAATCTGTCAGTAATGGAGAATGATAATAACCTCAAGCCAGATTTACAGAAAATATATTTATTTCATTGACGTACAATACTGTTAATCTTAGCCACTGGAAGTACAAATTTACTTTATACTAGGTTTTTTGTTGTTACCATATCGAAGATGTGTATCAAGTTTCATTAGAATTGATGCGCTAGTTTTTTAGATATCGTGTCCACAGATAGACAGTCATACACAGAGACAGACAGACAGACAGACAGACAGACAGAAGTATAACAATACACTACCTTTACGGGAGGTAAAATAGGGTCACTCTAAGATTGAAGTTGAAAACAATTACTCACATCAGACGTGTCAATCATTACATGGTACAAATCAATCTCTCCATGGTAGAATTTATACTTATGGAGTGTACCAACTGCTGAGTGTAAATCGTCTAGAATTTTATCATTGTCTTGTCTTAAGGCTTCCCATTCTGAAAATTCGGTTAGTTTTATCAGCTTGACTTCATTCATATTTGTATATATCGGTGTCCAACCATGTCTTGATTTCTTTATCATTTTCAGCTGTTCCCGTTTAAAATCCTGTGGAAAATCTATAGAGATGGACACAAGGTAACAGTGCTTGATAGTTATAGAGGTGTTACAACATAATGTGTAAACCGTCCACCTTACTAACCCAACAAAATTATCCTTGACTAGCTAGGTTATTAATAGCTGGGCATTCGTGTCAATACATATCCTTTACATTACGGTCTTTTGGTTTCTTGGCGTGGATTTGAAATGTTTACAACAAGTAGGAAAATCATACCTCCTTCAATCTTCTTTCTAGCGAAACGTTGAACCAGCTGTATCACTCTTCTTATGTCAATAAATGTATGATCGGGTGTCAAGAATGAGTAAAGAATAGGGTTGATCAGTGAATTTAGTGGTAACACTACTACAGCAATCCATGAATAGACGACACCAGACATTTGAATACCAGCGACACCAATAAAACTGGTAGTTATGATTGGTAACCAGTTGATTAAATCAGAACCTATGATTAACATCACCATTATAAGCATTTTATGTTTGTTACGAGATCTTCGATTTCCAGAGGCAGCTTTCCCAGATTTATTCTTAGCCTTCATAATGATGATATAACATGCAATGATAATGATAATGCATACAATGTCTGTGATGGTGAATATTGCAATAGAGTACTCCCAACCAGGAGGTCTATCATGACGCAGATGAAGTGGTAAGCAAACTGTGTTGTCTCCGTAGAAGTGTTCTCCAAAGTAGCTGATCTGGCTAACAGGTAACACTGCCAACAACAGATATACAGCTGCCCCTATTCCAATAGCAGTACTGGCAACCTTTCTACTAATACGTATTTGTTTCATGGTATTACTAAGAACTATACAGCGTATGACGGACATGACAGTTAGTATATAGAGTGACATTTGACTCGACACTGTAGCCAGAATTCCGAGGAATTTACACAAATTACTTCTGCGCCACCATATGTCATGTATTATATATTCATTTGAGTAGTACCTGTCAATGCTAGCCAGGGTTAACAAATACACACCCATGAGAGCATCTGTGACTGATATGATGAATACAATGAAATTGTCAGTAGATTTCAAACTAGGACGATTTTTAGCTTTCAGTCGCCAATATATGCAGTAAAAATTTAAAGAAAACGATGCCACGCCAATTATCCAAGCACACACACGTACGCCATCGTTGGGTAGTAAGTCATTGCAGGATCGGAATACACTAGCTCTAGGTAGACACTCAGTGATTTCACCTCTTTTTATGCCAGCTACACAACAGAGGGCGTAATCATCAGAATATCTTGGGCAAAAAAAGAATAAGAACGACAAAACTAATAAGAAGGGTATTAAACACAGAACATTTGGTGATAATTTTGAAAGTGTGGTCATTGATAGAACTTGAATACAATTATGAAAACAATATGATATTACTTGATTGATAAAGTTGGTATAGATCAGCGTGTGTTTTTTTAAAGATAAAAAATAAAGTCGGAAAATAAAAGAATATTTGCACAGAAAGTTAAAAAGCAACTTTTGGAAATGGAACGAAATTGAAAACAAAAAGAAATTCGTAATATGCATCAAAGTTGATGCGTGCACTTTAATGAAAATAAGAAATATGTAGAGTAATTCTTAATGAATAATTTCAACTTATAATTTATGCGAAATTTTTTCAAAAGGAAAATTCAACATGTTCTAAAGTTGCACTGACGTACAATGCTCTATAACTTCACTAAGTAATCGTTAAATGTGAATGTCGATTTAGAAGCACATAATTATAGTAATGATATTGTTAGTGTTCAGTTGTACATCACTGTTGCTAAAACCTTAAACCAGTTCAGTCATACTCTTACACACGTGACTTACAAAGTTTGAAGAGCCACTAAATCAGCAAAGACATCCATACCAAAATACATTATCTGGTTATTCCGAAGATCACTGCAATACAAATATAAAGATCTTGTATTAAGTTTACTTTTTTCAACTTTATCATGCTTTCAAATGATGTGTTCAGAGAATGATGATAAATTCAAATAAGTATCACCTTTACGGTCTATCTGGCATGCCACCAGGTTTTCTTTTGATAATAGGTGATCGAAGGTCAAATTTAAAGATGCACATCGAGGGCTTTTACGACCGAGATAGTTAGCCTCGGCCTTTGTTCGGCAACCCTCCGAGGGCAGATCCGAGGTCTTGTTACAAGACTACACCTTTAACTGATTCAACACAAGTTATATTTAAATTTCATTGACGTTATCTTTAATTTGCTACTCGCTATGTGTTTTAGTTTGTACTTTGAACGTGGTGTTTATCGTTTTCAACGCAATCTTTAACAGCAAATCATTGTAAACATTTCGAGAACTAATAAGTTATAATTGCAGGGTATCTGGTGAATTCATAGGACCCAGCTCTTGAAAGACGATGCACCCATTATATCCACTGTATATTATGCAAATGAGTATACTCACAGAAATACTAGTCTCCCTAGGCTACTGAAGAAATGTCGAGACAGTGTCATCAGTCTGTTATCGGATAATATCCTATAAACAATAAACTCAATTATGACTCGTGTAAAGAACGAAACGTTTTTGCAGTAGAGCACAAATTATCGAAAACATTACAAAAAATTAAATAAGTATCATGATCCAAAATTTGTTCTTACAGATATAGAAGGTTTTTGAGATCACTGAACGTATCTTCTTGCAAAGTTACTCGTCCATTACTTGAAAAATTACTGAAAACAATTAAACATGAATATGTCACCAATAAAGTACATTGATAGATAGACAGACAAATAGATAGATAGATAGATAGATAGATAGATAGATAGATAGATAGATAGATAGATAGATAGATAGATAGATAGATAGATAGATAGATAGATAGATAGATATAGATGTATAACTGTGCGTGCGTGCGTGAGTGTATCTAACACTACAAATGGTCATCGAAAAATATTCTCTACTCTCTCAGAGTCTTCCAGACAAGAATTTACGTTTTAATTGTTTATAGAAGCAGGTCATTGACATTGACTTGAATAACAAAAACTTACAGATATCCAAGGTGATGAAGGCCTTTGAATACTGGGTTTAAAATATTTCCATCCAATATAAGATTTGTGGCAGTTCTGTCAATAATTAAACATGACGTAAATGGACTAAATATAAATTCTTGATTACCGGGAAATGACATGATTTCGATTTCTTATTTGGGTTGTCGATTCTCGTTTGATGACTCTAACCATCTAAAATGATCTAGGAGATATTACTTATTAAAAATAATATACCAACGAAATCGACATGACTCTGTATTTACACAAAAAGTCTTTTGGGTCTATATGCCAGTACAAAATACCCAAGTGTTGCTGTTATCATTTACAGACTGAGTAGATTATTGAAATAACGTACATGGTACTATCGTTAAGTAAATATTTCACTGAGGCATATTAAGGGTACACCCAATTGGCTGATCATAGAGTAATTAACCTGCATATAACTTACAGACTCCTTAGTTCAGTGTGTAATTCATCCAAGAAAGTTGTCGACGTATTTATGCAAATGACTTGAAAATCGACGCATGAACATCCTTGTGGGCATGTGAAGTCTGAAATTTAACATACAAATTGGTCTAGTATTTACACGTATTGTGATTATATTTATTTATTTATTTATTTATATATTTATATTTGTAAGTTGTATGATCATCAGAAATACATATGAATGATGGCATGTCATTGCTGTTAATATCTGGAAAAATTCAAAGTTATTTCTTTTGCATGGATCACAATTTTGTCTGAATGTTTTGATATTTGTAATAATATATTCACTACGTCAATATCGATGAATAGGCGAGATTCCTTAAATGTGAGTTAACACAACAACAACAACAACAACAACAACAACAACAACAACAAGACCCAGAATATAAAATACATGTACAACTGCACTTGTGTACAAACATCTCCATTCACACATGCACACACACACATACACACACACACACACACACACACATACATACATACATACATACATACATACATACATACACACACACACACACATGCATGCACGCACGCACGCACGCACGCACACACACACACACACATACATACATACATACATACATACATACATACATACATACTTACATACATACATACACAACTTGTAGTGTAAATTATTCACTTACCACAGTATAGTTCATCATCACCGTGTACACACTGTGGATTACCATCACAAATATAGAACTGACTGACACAAATATTACTATCTCTACATTTATATGATCCAGCAGGGCATTTATATTCCACTGTTAAATGATAAGGCAGGATATAAATATTGACTCAGTATAAAGTTCTATATATATATGGGTAATATAATTATAGATTTAACAGCTACTCTGTACTGGTAGACTATATAAGAATATCACTGTTTTTGCAAAAGATGATTTTAATTATTTCTTTTTTCCTACCACAAGTATCGATGGTTTCATCCTCATTATTGAGACAGTCATCAACTCCATCACATAACCTATGAAGAGGAATGCAGTAGCTTCCAGGACACTTGTACGTATATGGTCTACATTCAATATCACCTTTCAATGTGAAATATGCAATTGTTAAAACTTTTATTCATTCATTCATTCATTCATTCATTCATTCATTCATTCACTCACTCACTCACTCACTCACTCACTCACTCACTCACTCACTCACTCACTTATTTATTCGTTTGTGTTTTCTTTCATTTCATTCCGTTCGTTCATCCATCCATCCATCCATCCATCCACCCATCCATCCATCCATCCATCCATCCATCCACCCTTCTATGCATGTGCACGCGCACACACACATATTTACGTACTTAGCTACATACATACATACATACATACATACATACATACATACACACATACCTACCTACCTACACACACACCTACCTACTTACGTACCTACCGACACACACACACACACACATATACACACACACATACATACATACATACATAGATACATACATACATACATACATACATACATACATACATATTTTCTTAACTTTGTACAATATATATTTTTCTTAACTTTGTACAATAGACACTTCATTTATATTCCAATAGTTTAAAGGTACATACCACAATCATTTAAATGTGATATATCACGGCATCCAATGAGATAGTCGTACACATCATAATCTTGGAGACACCAGTGTACTGCATCTATACACATGCCATTATGACAACGGTTCTGATTTTCAGTACAGTTACTCTGTGTTCCTGTAAGTGAAGTATCATGGTGGAATCGTATTATTAGATAGGTAACCGATACCCTTAGATATGATAATGTTGTGTAGTAGAATTTAGTATAGTCCATGCAATGGTGTACACATAATGGATCCCAACATCAAATATTGGTGAAATTTAATAGTCAAAAGTGAATGGACCATAGATTTAATGAAACTAAATTTGTGCAATATAGTATCTCACGTTTGAACAAGTTACTGAAATCATCGACTGTTGTGTGACAATTGCCGAGATCAGCAACACTTTACTATTGCAATAAGTTAGTTCCTGAACTTTCCTGGATACGATAAATATGGCAGCCTTTTTTTCAAATTTGACAACGTCGCAAAAGCATCAGGAATGCCCACTGTGGTATGCAATCTCTGTTGTACTTATTTGAATAAATAAGGCTTGTGGATGATAGCTAAAGATGTGACTGGGGGGGGGGGGGGCGCACAACACCTATCCTATAGCACTACTTTCTCTTTAGGGACCAAGAAATTGTCACCTACCACAACCAGTTTCGTCCTCTGAATATCCATCCGCACAGTATACACAGTCTGTTATTACGTCACAGCGAAGAGACGGGGCTAAACATGTACCATCCAGACACTCTATGGCGTTACACATTTCTAAAGATGTACATGTACACGTATGGACAATGTGGAATGTGATTAAAATCCAATATAGTGTACACATCGCAATTTCATTTTGGCTGTTACGTTTACTATCTTTTGTTCTTTTGTGAGCGCTTGTATGTAACATCGGATTTTAATCAGACTGAGACAATGTGAAGACAACACGTGAAGGCAATATGAAGGAGGTGTATGTAGAAAAAATATTGGTATGTGAATGATAGAAATTGCTACTTTAAAGCCTCCAAGCATTGTGGTAATTCTTTATGGTTTCAATTCTTATAGATTGTACATCATTTACAACTGAAATGAGTGACATTTCATCAAATTCTTATTGAGCATTGTAAATAAATGAAAATAAAAATGAAATACTTAGGAACATGTACCAATCAACATGCACTGTAAAAATTGTAACATAACATAACATAACATAACAAAACACAACCACCACCACCACCACCACCACCACCACCAACAACAACAACAACAACAACAACAACAACAACAGCAACAACAACAACAACAACAACAACAACAACCACCACCACCTTTAAAATGATTAATATTATATCTGACCAATTTCTGTGCAGTTGTCTTCATCTGATCCATCTACACAGTCAGTCTTTATATCACATCTATTGGTTGCATCTATACACTGTCCATTCAAACATGAATATAGTGTGGTTATATTACAAACCACAGGTTCTGATGATAAAGGTAACAATGATTACATAAATGGAATGTGTGTCGTATTAGACAATTAATTTATCAGGGTAGAATAAACCTAACCTTAACAAAGCATAGTGCAAGTCTGTATAAAGTGTTATATTTGACAACAGAGTCATGGGGAATATTGCTATGATAATGATTGGAATATCGCTATGGAATATTGATATGGGAATGAAGAGAATATTGCAATGAGAATGATGGAACTATTGTTATTGAATATTGCTATGGGAATACTGGGAATATTGCTATGGGAATTATGGAAATATTGCGATGGAAATGATGTTAATATTGATATGGGAATATTGGAAATATTGCTTATTAATATTGGTTATGATTCGCTGTAATACAACGCCCTAGTTTGGTCTAGATTTTATCAAATAAGTCAGTTCTAAACAATGTCTATGATGTACAAATTTGATAAATTGAGCTTTCAGTGAAATAGTTGGAGACTACTAACCACATTGATCCTCGTCAGATCCGTCATTGCAATCATTATAGAAGTCACAGTATTTAGAATATGATACACGCTGTCCATCATTACAATGAAACCATTGAGATGACGAATTATCTGAATAGAAAAAAATATATTGATTGTAGGTTATAAATATGTAAAGGCTATTTTGTGAAAAGAAATGAATTAGTTGGTATGCAAAGTTATACCAACTATTTCAAATAGCAAACTCACAACCTGACAAAGAGACAAACTCACTTACGAACTCACTCACTCACTCACCCACTCAAAAAACCAAACCACGTGCCAGCCACCCACCCACTCACTCACTCACTCACTCACTCACTCACTTACTCACTCCCTCTCTCACCCACCCCCTCTCTCACCCACCCACCCACCCATCCGCAATGCAATGGAGTATCTATTTGGTGTTTCTTGGCAATCGTGTGAAATTTATATGATATGAAATCATGCAATGCAATGACTCTCCATACCAAAACCTCAGGAAAATACATCTATTTCCCACAGTGGGGTTCACTTTTAATCGCTCAATAAATCAACAAATCGAAAATCATAGCTCTAAACATGTTCATGGCAGCTATGTGCAGACAGGCGATCCTTGAGTTTGATGTTCATAGTAACTTACCACATAAGAATATGTCCATACTATAACAGCTGGCAGTACCATCACATAAATAACTTGGATGTATACATTCTCCACTAATACATTGGTATATATTAACAGGACAAGAATCGTTTTGTACTACGGAGATAGAACAATTATAGTCAGGTAGGGACTGTGACTCATCTATGTTACATTTTTACTTTGCGACTTTATAAAGACATTCATATTTTTTTGCTATTGGTATTATGTACATCTATTTATTTTCACCAAAGCCTTCTTGTAAAGTCTCCCTGTAAAACGCAATTTAAGATAAACGACATGATTTAGTTAAAAACATTTTAATGTTATTATATTTACAAAATCAATACTTACAATGTTTACTCTTTTCCAATGAGTGGATCACCTTGGCAGGAGTATCTAGTGATATAACATGGGACAATATATATCATGTATATTCATCACAGATATACCCAGTTGTTAAACTTTTACTGTCTTAGTGTATAAGTGAAAAGAACCGATTTTCTGTATTTGACTGTCTTAGTGTAAAATGATGGCAACCATTACTTTCTCTTAACAATAGCGAACTTGCAATCCAGACTAAGCATGCTCAGACGCAAAGGACTGTGGGATTATCTGTAGTTATCGTAATACCTAATCTAGAGCTACTGATAAAATTAACCTCCCGCAATGGTCAGGGTAACTATGAATTGTTTACAATGCTAATTGATTAGTATTTCTTATCACACTTCCCATGATGCAACATTCAACATGGTGGGCTTGGAAGTTCTATATTCTAAACATGTTGAAGATCCATTTAACTATTGTATGATCTAATGATAACAATCAATCTTAATAATGGTAGAAACAGATTGACAATATTAGAATTAAAGAATAACGGGACACAAGCATAAGATACTTTGTAAGAAGAACGAAATCTTTTGAAATTATGCAGCTTATTCTCAAGTTATCTTTTGCATCTGCAACTGGTAAATTGATAACGTTTTATATGATGAAATTGGTATGCATGTTATTCATAAATGTATGATAAATCCATACTATATTGATGTATATGGTATGTTGTACTCACGAACGTTGATTGCACCATTTGCCTTTTGTTTACAAATGAACAAATTTGATAACTTTGCGTCGCATCGTATATCATACCAATGATTATGAGAATGGAAATTATTCAGATACAAAGCCACACAATCCTGATAGACGCTACCGTCCGGCTGTGATCTAGACAAACGTAAAATTCATATTTTTCTTGACATTGCAACCAATGAAATGATCCAGATACAATGCCACGCAATCCTGATTTTTCCTGAAGTTTTCATTCAATATTGGAATAAATGAATTTGGACAATATAACTTTAAGAGATTTTGCTTTTGAAACACCAGCATTATATAGATGATATTAATAAGAATTTGTTGTTGTTGTCTGTCTGTCTGTCTGTCTGTCTGTTTGTTTGACCCATTCTAAAATAAAATGTGTTACATGTACACTTGTATACCTGTTTCTATCTATCGAAAGAATGTATCTGAGCAGCATTACATTATATTTATTCAGCACTTAACAAAACGGAAGCTCTCTCCTTTTTTCTGATGGAGAGAACTAACATGTAATCGAATGACAATGTTTCATAAGAATGTTTATATGACACCTTTACAAAGATGTGGGTTTTTACCAGACACACAGCCATACAAATAGTCAATGTGACGTCTTACCCCGTTGTGCTCCAATCAGAATACATGAAACGTGATCCATCAGACACACAGCCATACAAATAGTCAATGTGACGTCTTACCCCGTTGTGCTCCAATCAGAATACATGAAACGTGATCCATCAGACCAAGAATACTGTCCTTCAACATACAGGTCCGACAAACCTTTCGGGTATGATATAAATATAAACATACACCAGTATTATATAAATTCATGTCATACAAAGCTGTTAAAAGCTGTAAAGTTATTGTTACTAAATATATAATACCAGATGCCTGTACCTATAATAAGATGAGGCTTGTACCTTGAATGTTAGCTAATTTTTAGCCAAGTTTATCCCTTACGGTACGTGTACAAATAGATTTTTTAATATTAGCTAATTTTTAGCTAAGTTTATCCCTTACAACTTACGTGTACTAATCTACTGTATCCGTCAATTTTGTGACAACATTAATCATCCCCAATAGCTCTCTGTGTCGTATCTGACCTCTCCTCTTCTCGCCAGCCAATCCCGCTGACCCTAATGGTGTGGACATTACAGGCAAATTGTAATTTAAAAAAGACTACTTTAACTCTTTTTGTAATATCTCAAAATTGTATGTATAATTGAAAATATTGTACAGTTTTACAAAGGCTGTTTCAAAAGAGAATATAGACCAGTGTTACTCTTACTCACCAATGTAAATCCAGGACTTTCGGTGGTCAACAGATAGAAAATGAATAAACTCTGCTTCGGTTGCTGAAATAATACTTGTCAGAGATGCATTATTTTCTTTGCAAACCTGTTTACTGTCTAGCCACGTTAAAGCTGAAGAATTTTCGAACAACTCATAACAATGGCTATTGTGTAATTTCCAGTCTGTGGAACATTTAAATCCTGTAGAAAAAAGAAGGAAATGATAATAGGCATGTAAATTTGATAGTTTGAAATTGGTAACATTCGGTTTTATGTACTTCCTGTCACGTGACTTATACATACGTGATAATTTACATTTTTTGTTCAACAAGAATTATCTCCTTCAAATTACGACCAATAATAGAAAACAACGCAATAGAGAAAATTGATGTACTTGCAAGACTTTTATTTAAAAACTCCGAGGTGAAAGTAAGGTGTCTTTAGTTCATATTTCATCAACTTCTATGATTAAGACCTTCCCAAGACCTAACCTTTTTAAAGGACTAAATAGAACTATAAACTGCATTATGGCAAATGATTTAATCACCTCACATAAATTATGAATTGATTGATATACGTTTAATTATTAGATAGTCCCTGGTTTAAAGGTAGTCTTGATGTGTTTTGTTCCTTATCCGAAAAGTAACACACAAACAGAAACGTGTTCTTTATTATGTATTTGCTAGCCTTGAAGATCTTAACTCAGTCATTTGTCAGTGAAAGTCAATTTGTTCATTAAAATGCGACACTTACCATTATATTTGTCAGAATGTAAAATTGTTTCCTCAATTCGATGAAATTGATAAATCGATAGAAATCCTATACTATTGTCATCAACGTTATCTGATGTGAACATAATGACCATTTCACTGAAATCTGATAGTATTGTATCTAGTGGTGGATTCTTATTACAAAATCGTCGACGGTGTTTAATATCCTCAATGTTTCCACTAGAAATCTCAATCTTATCAGCATAACAATTCACAGCTGATCTGCCAATATCAAACTCATGGAAATTAACACTGATATAGGATCGTCTGTCTGCACGTAGCTGCCATGAACATCTCATCATTGTTGGATAAGGTACTGGATAGTCTCTGGTTGATAGTACACCAGATGTATAATTTGTACATAACAAATTACTCACACAAATTCTCGAAATATTTTGACAATTGGTTACATCTGGCAAAAGAAAAATATCATCATCATCATCATCATCATCATCATCATCATCATCATCATCATCATCATCATCATCACCACCACCACCATCATCATCATCATCATCATCATCATCATCATCACCACAGTCTGTACGAAACGCAGCATCGCGGACTCCTGGCTATCAAGAGGGGTTAGGCAGAATAACTTGGCATATCCTTGATACTGTGTTTGTTTATACTTAATGTATTAACTTCGATCTATCTTAATTTACAGATAACTGACTGTCTCAGCGATATTTCCACAATTCACAACATATTCTCGTTTTGATAAATTATGTTTATTATAGACCTAATTTTTGATCATTTGGTCAAAGAAACAAAACTCGAATTACCCTCGGTTAGACGAATATAGTACTGCCATGTGGCTGAACCCTTCAGTGAGAATGGTTTGTCAGTCAAATAAGGAACTTTATGAAATAGTATGCAAAGAGCGGACTGGGTGTTATAGTTTACTGTACTACACGTCCTGTCTGGCCAGGTGATACATAAATGTAAGCAGTCCTCTGGGTCAGATACATCTGTTTTCATGAAATATGAACGCTGCTCCACGAATCGATATGTTAGGTAGAATTGTGACAGTAAATATTCTGTACAAAATATAATGAAATGATATTAAGATGTAACTAAATAAGAAATGATATTAAAATAATTACATTAATGATAACAAAGTTATCTTTTAATTTTATAGATATAGGAAAACAATCAAGCTCTTTACCAAATACATAAACCTGCCAGCTATTTGTTTAGTAAATACGGTATTTACATAACATTATTTCGTACGTATTATTGTAGTTACGTTGATATGTGTTGCGAAATGCGTGAAACATACCCTTACAAACTTTGTACGTTTATGTATGTGCAACCATGGTGTCACAGGTAATGTTTGGGTGAGGCATAACAGTTACCAGTAATTAAAATAAACAGGTTTCAGTTATTATAATCATATGTGTGATTTTTCAGATGAAATGAAAATGATATAGGAAAAAGAATCTGACTTGACCTATGTTGATTTTTGTTCAAATGTAGTCTTTTAAAATTATTTATGTTAATTAACTCATATTATTTATTTATTTTTATTATTAATTGCTGATGTAATGAATTTCTCATTATGTAATTTACCTTTATTTATTTGCTGTGCTTCAAGCACTGCGATGTGAACATAAAATAAACCGGTTCGAGGTCCTTTTATTACCTCTCCTTCATAATGTATATAGTTTGCTAATACTGGTGGGGATATTTCCTGCACAGCCCATGCATCAAATCTATTCATCATCTGAAACATTTTGAAAGTATTCATTACCATTCATGCATTAAGTAAGACAAAATCTTTCTTTTCTATTGTTCTTCAACTCTTAAAGTGGCCATATGGATGAGAATTTGGTATTTATTATGGATTTGTAATTCTTACTTGTAACTTGATAAAATGCAAAACATTTAAAAGGTAAAAGGTATAAGCTTATTATTGTATGTACAATGACAAACCTTTTATAATAGCAAAACTTTTACTCTTTTTGCATAATTTGTAATTTAATGTGTTACAAACAACGATTTGATATATGTTATTCACATTGTTTTTACAAGAAGAAAAACATAGTACAGTTGATTTATAATTAAAATTCCAAAATAAATACCCTATACTAATCCATATGACCACATTACAAGAAACATGTAATATTATAATCAATATAAAATTCCTTCAAGTGTGTACTACTTACGTCTTAAGTGAACCTACCTTCAATAATATATTGAAATATATAATTACCATGCGAACTGTTTAGCATTTGAGGCAATCATTGAGATGTGTTCAGAAATTAGTGCTAGTTCGTCTTTTGTTATTACATATTTTGACAAGCGGACCAAGAAGTGATACAGACGATTGTTACCATGCTCTTCAGGAACGCCGAT
Source organism: Glandiceps talaboti (assembly GCF_964340395.1). Lineage (NCBI taxonomy): Eukaryota > Metazoa > Hemichordata > Enteropneusta > Spengelidae > Glandiceps > Glandiceps talaboti. The sequence goes on along the minus strand of NC_135565.1, from coordinate 21,400,395 downwards.
ATTTCTGAAGCTCTACAAGCTATATGAATTCAGGTAATGTGGTTATAATGACATATTACTTTTATTCCTACAAGTTATTTTTAACTATATACATTATTCAAATGTAAAGAAAAATGGTAAACCTATTTACCTTATACGGTACACTAGTGTCCTTCCCATACTTCCAACTGAGCCCATCGTCACTAAACAAAGTCTTCAGTAAAAGAACAAATGGATATGAAACTCTCATGTAAAGCGTTGCCACGGGAACTTTGTTAGGAAGTTTCAACAGGAGTAACTGATATGTTTTGCTTGCATCCATGCTCAGAAATCCCCCTAGATTGCTGTACAGTACTGGATAACGTTCAACCACAGTATCAATGGTTTCAAAATAATCATTTGGTAGATAGCTTTCGTAAGTCCAATACACAGTCGCAATTATGAAGGCAGACCGGTGAGGACGTTCCACTTTTAACTCTGTATTAAGATAGATGGAAGGATATGTGCATGACAAGTCTTGTATATTTGAAAACATTCTTAAAGTGGCCATATGGATGAAGATATGGAATGTTAATTAATAAAGCATTTCTATCATGGCCTACTACTTGAAAAATCAATGTAAAAGAACACTTGTTTGTAACTCAATCAATTGCAAAAAAAATAAATAAACGTGTACAATGGTTCTTCTTGTACGTACAATAACAAACATTTTACACATATTTTTTTAGCTTTTTGCAATGTATTTAGTTACAAAAACAGACTTGGTCGATGTTGTTTCACATTGATTTTCCAAATAGGAAGCCATTATTAAATTGTTTTATAAACAAAACATCCAAAATAAGTACCCAATCCTCATCCATATGGCCTTTTAAACAGTAATACATCGTTTATGTGCGTGTCACACAATTAATTTATAAACTATACAAGTTATTGATATGATGCAAGCTAATCTGTGTATGTTACTGTGTCAATGAGCAATGCGTCATGTGACCAACCCATCACGTGACATCATACATGTATGGACAAAAGCTTCAGCTTTGCTTTCACTAGCTTTCAATTGTGTGTAGTATCTCAAAAGTAAAACTATATAAGTTCATAACATCATACAGAACAATGCCTATTCGTAACTTGAAATCAACAGATATAAAACGCTGATATGAATGAACATTGGTCTGTTGTATTACCTTGGAAAGGTGAACAAAATACCCCAACGGGTTTCTTTGTATATGTATTAAAATCACCCAAAGATCGTATATATCTATGCTTAAAGACATAGCTGGTTAAATGATGGTAATCACATATCAACCCGATCATCACTAGATCGTCAGCTGTCCAGTACCATTTAAATCCAACTGTGACGATATCAGGTGAAAAATACCTTTCACGCAGAGATGATATTGTGGCATTTTTCTCAATGCATGCATCTGTAGCTTCAATGGTAGTGTCAAATCGTCCTTCTATTAGGAATACGTTTACTGTAAAAGAGACAAGATGGTAATAGAATCATTAACATCTGAGTGTTAGTGAGGCATACTTCAAGTCTTGGGTATGCTCGTGGTCTTCTTTGCAGTTATGATCGTGGTTTTCTGTGCAACTGTGATTTCTCTCATTGAGGTGTAATATTAATAATATTTCTACAATTAAGATAACACATATGTAACACTCCTCAATAGCAGGTTCTTACCAAGGCGCAGACGGACAAATGTATGCAGATGAAAACCCATTCTTATGTAAATATAGACTAAGCATGAATAGTCACTATGCAGTAATTGGCTGAAATCTCCTCCATTTTAATTTCTTAATTTAACGTCAACGAATTTGGGAGTAATGCAAATTTTCTTCAAGTAATTTGCATTTTGCTATCATGCTTATTTCATACATCTCCCCATACATATGCTGCCAGATGTTATAGGAATGAAAAGAATAAATGAACTTGCTTTGCAGACTTTGTACCGAAGGCTTACCACATTTAAAGTGATGTAATGATTTGTACCTGTTTCACATCTTGTTCCAGAATAACCAATAGCACAAATGCATATAGTTGAGTCAAACACTGCTATACACGTTCCACCATTACGACACATGAAAGTTCTACAAAGGTCTCTCATTGGGTAACCTGTATGAAAGATATTTCATTTTATGTAGATGTATAAGAGCCCTCTTTGTACGTGGAGGCCTATATGTTGGATTATCATACACAGGCTTTGTCCTCCACTCCTCAATTTTACGTCATTTAACGTTAAGGTCGTTTCAAATATGGTAAAGAGTCTTATCAATAACATGGGATGATATATCTAGTAGGAGAAGATGGTAATTGTCTTGTTAAAAGTAAGTCGATTGCGATTTAAAGAGACACAAGTTGAGTTTATATGTTTCTCGGTGTAATAAGCTAAAATGATGTTGGCTTGGTGTTTCACACCCTCAGACAACTTCTAATGCAAAATAAACAATTACATAGGTGCCGTGCGCAGTGGGGATGTAAAAGTAGTTAATTTGAAATTCTGATTATCGGTTAGAAAATAAACAATTGCAGCCATTAAAGTGATAAAGTCCATGTGTAATGTTTTCATTAGAAGCATGTTATTTACTACAATGTGAAAGAACAGCTATGCTTATTAATGTTCAGCGTGATTGGGTTAAGGATCCTGCCATTGTTATTCATAGACGTCGACCCTGCATGTGTAGGGTTTATGGTTTATTGTGTCTCTCTTATTATTAGTCGAGACTTAAAATATGTCTACCTCGGTGTCAAACATATACTGTCCCATGAATGAAACACCAAGCCTACACCATTTTAGCTATATTTGCCTTATGTTTAAAAGCTACTCAATAGTGTGCTTACTAAAATATTCTTAACTATCACTTGTAATTGGCTGCAAGTGACTGAACTCACACCTGGTATTCTTAACGATCACTTGTAATTGGCTGCAAGTGACTGAACTCACACCTGGTATTCTTAACAATCACTTGTAATTGGCTGCAAGTGACTGAACTCACACCTGGTTTTAGGATATAACTTATAAATTAAAATGTTGTGGAATTCCCTACTATGCAGTCAACTGCTCTAAGAAAGCTTTTATAGAAGACATGCGTACAACTCCAACAGTTTATTAATCAAGGTTTTATGTATGCATTTACAGTTGAGTGGAAAGCTCAAAGGCGAAATTAATAGTTCTGTGTAGGATGAATAAAAAACTTAATTCTTTTACTTTGGGGTGGGGGGGAGGGGGTTGTGACATTATAGTTCTCATCCTACAAAATAGATTTTACTTTTAATGGGTGTTTTGTACCCCTAAATATAAATATTTTTTTTTACAAAAATGTCAAATTTAGGAATGAAAGAATGTTTGCTAAAGCAAATATATGGCACTAATATAAAGTCAAGTGTCAATAAAAGAACTATTTCGTACTCACTACATACTGGCTTAATATTCATAGCACTGCATACTACTACATACTGATTTGAAATTGCAATTTTCAATTTTAGCCAATTTAGTTAGAAAGCGGTGCGTGGGGTCTGAGGCCTATAAGAATTCAGTTGTTTATCTTACACAGAACTTTTGATCTCGCCCCTTATGAACTCAGCTTATGCCTTTTTAATATTTGAATAATATTGACTATACACACACCACCAATTAACATTTTACAATTATCGGATTTAAGACACTCAACATGCTGCCAAAACAAAAATCTAATACTTACGACAATTCTGACCAACCTCTCCAATATTACAGGGCATATATACTCCTGAGGTAGATTTGCATTGAGGTTCATCGAACTTTGGCAGAACCCGACAGAAGTTGTTATCCAAATCATTTACTCTTACACCATAACGTGAAAAATCAATGGATCCTGACAGCCAATGAATACAGTGCATTCCATTTTTGGATACACCCACTTTACCTCGATAATCGGCAGCTTGTGGGTCCCAATAACACTCGTCCATACCGCCTAAGAATATTAGATTCAACTAATAAACAACCTATGGTGATGTCATATTAAAAACATCGTGCTACAGGTAGTTTAGTATAACTACAAGGCACTCAGGCTTAGTTAGTTTACAAAAACAAACAAACAAACAAACAAACAAACAAACAAACAAACAAACAGACAAACAAACAAACAAACAAACAAACAAACAAACAAACAAACAAACAAACAAACAAAACAAAATAAATAAATCAATCAATCAATAAACCAGCAAACAATAAATAAAATAAATAAATAAGTAAATAAATAAATAAATAAATAAATAAATAAATAAATAAATAAATAAATAAATGAATTTATAAATAAATAAATAAATAAATAAATAAATAAATACTGACAAGCATCAACAAGTGAGTAATTACAAATGATTATCAACTAGAAGAATTACTCTATGTTTCCCTAATCCTTGGCCTACGTCATTGGCTCATCACAGTCAAATGTGTCAAATCGCCATTATTTCCTAGATGTATCATAAATAATACAGTGTATTATCTTGAACATAAAGCTACTGATACATAAAGTTATTTTACCATATGATGTGTAGACCTCTACTTCTTTGATAATAGTTTCATCAAACACATACTTTGCAAACAGCACAATGCGATTGGTCAGATGGAGTTGAAAACGAAAGCAATACCAATGTACCCATACGGTGGCGCCATTGTTGTATTCTATTGTTGTGTAGCCAAGGCTTGCATTTTGTGCCATTTCGATATTAAGTGGGTCACCACACATATACATTATTTGGCCAAAATATAGTTCTGGTCTATCAATAAATGCGCTGACTTCCAGAGTGAACACTACATAAACATAACCATGCAATAATTAGATCATTCGCAAAGAAATGGTCGGAAGATTATTATTTCTACTACAGTCAATTTGCATGGAAACTGGACAATATTTGTAGAGGCAGTAATATCTAACCTATTATACCCATTTGTTTTCTAATCTGCACAATGAACTATGCTTGAACTTCTAATCCTTGGTTCAAGGTGGAGCTTCTGATCTTTCAACCACAGACGAATATCAGTTGGTAAGACGAAACCATTGAGGGCGCGATACGACGTATCTCACAATCTGTAATAAATAAGTACTTACAGTTTTCTTCATCAATTAGCACTCGAATGCTTTGAATGATTATTGGCTTAAGGAATACCATTTCAAAGACTGGAGAGTAGGGTGTATTGTCACATCTTAGGAAATCTCTGAACGCTATCCATGATTTATCTGTCGGATTGTCATTTCGTGTCACCATTTTGTCTGCTTTAGATGGAATACCAGTGATGAAAGGAGAAGCACCCCTTTCAAAAATTCCGTTTTCTATTTCACCGCGTCCATCAATCATGGCTTGAAGTTGGTTCATATCTGACTCTATCAATGAATCAAATGCTACGTTGTAGATATCTGAAATTGGGATAATTATAAGATAACATGGCATTGATATTTGGTTATATGCCTGTGATTCAGGGTAAGATAAACAGACGACGTGCTGATGTGTCCTTCCACCAAATGCATAACCAAACATTTAGGCTGTAAGGCCAAAATAAAACAATTGTTTCTGGTCAGCGCGCACATCACTTAAATATACCCTCATCGGTCTTTGTGTGTTTGTGTGTTTGTGTATTTGTGTGTGTGTGTGTGTGTGTGTGTGTGTGTGTGTGTGTGTGTGTGTGTGTGTGTGTGTGTGTGTGTGTGTTCGTCCAGTCAATGCAATCTGCAGATCCATGGGAAAACACAAAAATAACCCTAGACCAACTGTCGTGACCAGAACCAATTCTTTTTTTTTTTGGCCTAAAACTTTTATATTTGCCTCCATTGATACTATTTTCGTGCAAGGGATCACAAGTCAGAAAAATTGAAAAAATATAAAACTGGATTTTGCAAACCATAATTCTCCTTGATGTTACATGGGTCGGTCAAAATAATGACGGATGACTATATTTATAAATATGACGTATGCGAACACAATGTGCAAACAAATAAAGACAGTTACTTTTAAGAATTTACTTCGGAAATAAACAATACGTCGGTCTAAATATTCATAGAATTTGATGCTTTTATAGAGTTTGAATCTTTAAATACAACATAACAAACATTATTATGAGTAAGGCTCTCTGAGAAGTGGAAATGCCAGCAAATGTTCCGAAAGAATTACAACATTTTTATCGATTGATCACAGAGTGCATCGTGACTTATCCAAGTGACATATTTTCGACACAAAAAAATATACGTAAAGTGAAATGTTCTTTGATGAAAAACATGTTTACACATAAACAAGCAACAAGAAAATCACATGAGATGAAATTTATATCTGGAAAATACATGGGCCAATAGTGTTTATTATTTTTAAAACATCGCATAGAAATTATAACTCCTACATGTTCAGAGATATAGTTGAATATCATTGCGTGGACAGATTTTACGTTGCAGGGCTTCATCTGTGTAGAATTTAATAACAAATCGAATGATGTATGTGACATGCTTAGCCCGTACGTGTTTCTCTTAGCCCAGGCCGTTTTATGACGGGTATGTTTTCTTCACGGAAGTGAAACTGAGAAATCTGAAAACGAACATCGACCAAACAAAACGGTATTATGAAAAATCTCACATGAAACTATGTTTTTTGAAGGTACAAAACATGCGAGTAGGTCACTTGTAGATTGTACAGTGACTTTGGAACATTGAACATGTAGCATTCTAAAAATAACACTATTATTATGTAGATAGCATCTCGAAGGAACACATGAAATAGCGCGCCATTTGACGTGATTCAACTCTGACCGTATGCAAATGAGATCGAATGTCCAGACTGTATCGATCGATTCATTACTCAAATTTGTCATTACTATTCATCGGATTATTACCAAAACCTAATCAGTGCTTGCCATTACCCTATGGAACATGTCTATGAAATTTCGTTTGAATTGATGCAGCCGTTTGTTCGGAAATGGTGATAGAGACACACTCACACATACACACACACGTACAGACACACAGACTTCATCGCTATATTAAAACCTTCCTCACAGAAGGTAAAAATCGTTCGTGTTGACGTCAGTAACTGCATTGATTTGATTGAAAACAAAAAGTTGGTGTAAAGCCGTATATATAGAGACCAAAGACACGATAACATGAAGTATTTACATGTTACATATATTTGAATGAGATGACAACTCATCTAACTTTCTTGTACATACAATATCAAGATTAGAGTGACGATATTTTTTTCCTGTTTCTCATTACCCGACCGACCCAAATGTTCAGCTCCCACATCAAAAAAGAAGTTATTTTCGCCCGCCTTTAATATTTTGTGGAACAGCAGCCTCTCTGGCAAGAATGAGGAAGTGCCTGGACTATCGACGTCACCTACAGTCATGGAGGTGACGACGACACTTGTTCACGAACAGACCAATGCTTTCATAATGGAAGTTATCTAATGGGGGGGGGTTGCGAACACGCTAATTGTGTAAAGAAGCTGAGAAAGGGTTTGTTTCCAGGAATCCAATAAAAGATAAAGAAGATGAAAACGAGAGGCAGAGATACATGAAGAAGGTGGTTATATATATTTTCACTTTTTTTTAAAAATTGACCGACAAACCCATATTTTCCACAAAACAGTAATGAGAAACAAAAACAAATTAAAGTCCCCTTACTTGAAACATATGGTCATTTTAACAAGGGTGTATACGTGGTGTCGTGCAAATAGACTCACTATTAGCTTAGGTAAAACTAATTACATGATCATCAAAACCCAACAGAGACAGGTAAATGCTCATGGTTCCCTGGCTATTGGCAACACACCTATAGGAAGTGTATCCGCAGCCACATACTTGCTTGGGCGTCTCGATTGACCCATCATTAACCTTGAAATCTCATGTCGAGAAAGTACGTAGCAAGGTTAGTCCTATAGTAGGCATTATCTCACATATCCATCATTATGTTCCAAAATCAGTTCTTCTTTTAATTTACAACAGCCTCATCCTGCCTAAATTCACCTATTGTATAGAAATCTGGGGAAATACATATTCGACCACCTTGAAACCTCTTCTTCTTCTTCTTCTTCTTCTTCTTCTTCTTCTTCTTCTTCTTCTTCAAAAGAAGCTTGTCAGACTTATATCTTTCGCTGGTTTCGATGCCCCCCTCCACTCCCTTGTTTACCCAACTTGGTATTCTTGATATCCATAAGCTTTGTAAACATCATTCCTGTTTGTTCTTATTTGACCTCAATAACAGTCATTACGCCCGTAATCTTCACCATTACATACCCCAACCGTGCCTCACAATTACTTAACACGTTCATGTCTCAGTGGAAACCTGCCAGTCCCTAAGGTAAAGCTCACGGTCAGCCAACACAACTTCAAATATGCTTGTACTCATCACTGGAATTCACTCCCAACAACAATAAAACTTATTTCTAATAGACACCAATTCAAAAAACAGCTAAAAATACATCTTTTTACAGAGTCATGATTTCTTTGTAACTTGCCAAACGTCCCTTTGTACTTAGACTTATCCACATTTTCCAATTAGCCCTCTAGTCACTTTGTATTCATTTTCACATTTCTTGTAAACAGTAGTTTTTAGTAGTTACATTGTATTTCACTATTTCTCTTATCAAGTATATTAAGTAGTGGGTTGGATCATGGACAAGACTAGGTATGCTTACCTATTTCCATGGTCCCCACAAGAGTTAATATATTTTATTAGCATTTTTTTGTATTCACACTTTTGTCTTTTCTTTCATTATTGTTTAACTTTGGTGAAATAAAGATTCATTCGATATCATTAAGTTGCCACACATAAATATAATTGACTAACCTCGCTATGAATGGATATTCACTAGATAAAAATTAACAATTATTTTAATAAATAAACCAGTCTGTTGATCTATACTTTGTAGGAATAGCAATATGTCAGAGTGTCTACACTGAATCTAATGCCAGGGGCACAATCTTCAATTCTTTCTGTACATTTTCTAGTCTCGCTTACAAGCTATACAAACAGTAGATAATAATATATAGACGAGGTATTCTGTCGAAGATAGAATTCAGTTAAATTTCATCAACCATGACCGTGACTGGGTGTTTTTTGTTAACAACCTTGTTTCAAGCTTAATATTAAAAATCATTAAACCTATAGCCTGCCTTTTCTTTCTTCAAATGAAAGTTTATCTGTGTTGGTAATTCAATGCCTTGCATCTTTACTTTGTTAACATTTTCTGATATTGAAATATCTTCCCATTACTTTTTGTGTCTAAAATGAAATGACAATAATTGTCTTATTCATAAGATAGACAGTGTTTGTACTTTTTACTTGTTTCAATGAAGCAGTTGGTGAAAATGGATAGGACTCACCTTTTACCATCGGATGTACATTCGTTTGCCATATGTTGCCTATCACTACAATAAGTTAGGACACGTCGACGGTACTACAGGCAATTTTGGTAAATAAACACCCCTACTAGACCAGTTGACATTTTTCAAACACACCGAAAGAACATGAAAGACGCCGCCTTTAATTTCTACTTACAAGCACAACAAATTATAAATATCGATGGATTCATATGTTTATTGATATCTGCGTAATAGTAATGTTTTGTGAATTAAACAACATTTTAACATCGACTGACTTGCACCTTAATCAGTTTGATAAAGTCGCGAAGGGCATTTTATTTTCATCTATAATTTTTGACTGGTTTACATCGGTTAACAAGGCTATTGTATATCACACCATTGAACAAACAACAAAATAATGTTAAAGACACACCACAGAAAATTGAAGCCAGAACGAGTTGTTTGGTGTCGTTATTGGAAATAAAAACAAAAACTGTGGAGTCATGATGGGCGAATGGTTAGAGTGGCCGGCTTGGAATCTGCAGGTTGCAGGTTCGTATACCATGCATCACTGCCGTTTGTTTGTGAGTGGCTGAGGTTCTTGGGCAAGATTTCAACCAAGAATGTGCTTCAGTCAACCCAGCTGTATAATTGGGGACCTGGTAGGGTAGAGGTTGTAATGTGAATGCTTCAATCCTATGCGCTTATAAAGGTTGCAATGGATTATATGGATTGGATATGCTCCCCAGGTAGTTGAGGAAGTATAAAGGGCCGTTGTGCCGCTATAGACCCGTGCTAAAACTTGTGAAGGGTTAATAATCGTAAAGCGCTTTGAGCATAAAGTGGGAAAGTGCTATGTACAAACTAACATTATTATAAACTCAGCTTGTGCTCATTTAATTTATGTTTGTGTGGTTAAAGGAATCTACATGTATAAAACACCCACAATGCAATATAATAGTAAATAAATAATTACTACACACCAACATAATGATTATAAAATGATATTTCTTCGGTTCACTCGACTCATTCAACGTGATCTTTTGATTTTGGTCAAACTACCATTTATTTTATAATATTACTTTCAGCATATTAATTAATTCCAGTTATTTTTTTAATCCAAATGGTAAACTCACGTATACTAGACTTCTGATAACAATTGTGTTTATGTTGATCCCAGCAGCAATTGTATTGGGTACAGGATTGTGGCCCAGCTATAAATGCGCTGTCCAATATAGTACATGGTATTCTAAGATCAGGTGCAGTCCAACATGGCGAACCTATATCGAGCAAGGCAAGATTAATCTTCGAAAGTGATTATCACAGAAACTTTATCGTCTCAAACTTGCTATGGGGAGTTTTTATTTCTATTCTATTCTATTCTATTCTATTCTATTCTATTCTATTCTATTCTATTCTATTCTATTCTATTCTACTCTATTTTATTCTATTCTACTCTACTCTATTCTATTTTATTCGTTTTTAAATTTGAATGAAAGAGCAATTGAATTTTACATAAATTTGTAATAATATGAGATCAAATATAAATTAAAAACAATTTAAAAAGTATGTGCTTTTATTCACTGAAAATGAAATCAATAAATGAAACAAAAATTCAGGAAGTAATTATTTTGTTTATTTTGTATTTTGACGAAAAAACTAATTTTACTATTAAAGTTTTGAGTAATGTACGGACAAGTAATATTAGATTAAGATCTGTATAACAAAAACAATAATTACAACAACATATTAATAACTAAATAAATAAATAAATAGTCATCACCATCAACAACTATAAAAATACCATTAACGGTTCATTGAATTGTTTGATATATAAATTTGTAAACATGTACACGTACCTTCATTTAAAAGTCCAGTTATGTCAAAAGTGACAACAGATATCAGTATTAATGCTAAACTAAAGACAGTATATGATAGTTTATCCATTTTACTGTCTTTAACATTTCGAACCTCGCTTTCTAGAGCTTCTGTCCGCTATAAATGATTTCAAAAAGTGATATGTTCTCCATTTAGTCTAACAGATGCTTGAATGCACGACGTCACATCGTGTCAGGAAGTTGGCATGGTTACGGCAGAAGACAAAGGGCACATATCCGACAGAACATAAACTCTTTTCAGTTTTGAGGTTCTCCTTGTTTAATTTCTTACAATGCCATCCGCGTCATTGAAACTTTCCCTAAATTCCGGATCTCTAATCTAACCATCACCTATGTCTCATAAGATTTGTAGTTTTTCAAAGGCCTATCCTTCCACAAAAATGATCTAAATCCACCTTTCGTTGTTTAGGCCAGAAAATATGAAAAGGCTGTTTAACGGGCCTAACAAAGCCATATTTTTGGCTCTGATACAAACACAGTAATTACAAATTCATGACAAGGTATTCACTAGAAGGAGAATATCGTGTTAGGACTGACATAAGCCCCTGGAGGGGGGGGGTGTGGGGTTGTCAACTCCCATAGACGGCAATACACAGAGGGTCCGCCCGAAAACTTTTTTTTTGTGCTGGTTGGTATCAGAAAAGGTATACTTTTCATGAGGTGGTGGTATGAGAATGGGTAGGGTGAATGAAAACTGGCGTTAATTAACAGAGACTATGCAGTCAACACTGGAAGCGTTTCAACCTGGTGTATCCACCTTCAAAACTTCCGTACTTTCGTCACTCATGCTACACAATGTGTGAGGGGGGAAGGGGGGGGGGGGCAAAATGGGGCTCCAAACAAATGGACAAAGTTCATCCAGGTTGTATGGTAGTTGGGTTCGAGATAACCAGCCGTGTGGTTCTTACGTACAGGTTGGGTTGGTTTGAGTAGGGAAACTATTGGCGATACGTTCCCGGATCGGTAATAATTGATCCTTCTAGCTGAACGTTTCGAAACCAGCTATAGGGTCTCTTCATCGGTCTCATTGTTCCCATAATTGTTTGCCCAGAGTTTACTCGTATTGTTCATCAAGTAGAGATGCCAGTATTTCAACATTCTTAATATCATAACTAGGCAAAGCCCATAAGCTAGTTTTGTTTGTCGGATGCAGATTTGATTCCTTCTCTTTACCAGCACAATGTTTGAAGCAAAACTATCATTTGGTTCAGTTCGGTGAAACTGAAAACAGCAAACAATGTCAGGCTTATGAAGTTAAATTGTTATTTTGTGTATTAAGAATCACGGTTCAACCAAGTTGTGTGAATATACATTGAACATTTTAATAAAATCACCTATACAGAATATCGACTACATAATAATTTGTCTAAAATAGGTATTTAAATGTAATTAGCAAACAGTGTTTAAGTCCATATGATTTCTCGTTGTCAGTCAATAACTATCCAATGTGACCATGCTGACATGGTTCACTGCAGTCATTTGGTTGTGATCATGAAAACGAATGATAACTCTTTGTGTGTTATGTCGATGAGGGTGCTAAATGCTATGTTATCTGCCATGCGCACTGAGCACCTTGGTCACTAAGTCCATGTGGTATGTTTTCGCAACAGTACAAGTATATATAAAGACGAATACACGTATAAGATCCATCGTCGAACGGTAGGTATTCGCATTACATTCATCTAATCAGGTATGTACTTGTAAACATCAACAATTCTGATGTAAAAATCATAAATGTGAAACCCTATGAGCTTGGCCATTTTGGGTACCATGTATGTCGAGCATGGTGTGGTGATACATGTGTACAAATGATGGGTATCTTACAATACACAAAGGTCAATGACACCGCCAAGACCAAATATTGGATTTTAAAACTTATGCTAAGCAAACGGACACATTCCAATATTTACAAAGGCAATCATGCCACCTGGACTCAGTTTTGAAAGGGTTCATTAAAGGCCAAACAATCAGATACATACGAACATGTAGTAACAGAAAAGAATTTCAACACTGAGAAACTGGCAAAAGAGGCTAGAATGAAACAGTTTTGATTCACCCTATCTACCCATTCTCATACCACCACCTCATGAACAGTAAACCCTTTCTGATACCAACCAGCATTAAAAAAAACTTTTTGGGCGTATCCGCTGTGTATTGCCATCTATGGTATTTGCCTGCGCCCCCCCCCCACCCCTCCGGGGGCTGATGTCAGTCATAACACGTTGTATTATCCTCCTTCTAGTGAATACCTTGTCATGAAATTGCAATTACTGTGTTTGTATCAGAGACAAAAATATGGCTAGGTTAGGCCCGTTAAACAGCCTTTTCATATTTTCTGATCTAAACAACGAAAGGTGGCTTTAGATCATTTTTGTGGAAAGATAGGCCTTTGAAAAACCACAAATCTTATGAGACATTGGTGATGGTTAGATTAGTGATCTGGAATTAAAGAAAGTTTCAAAAACGTGGATGACATTGTAAGAAATTAAAGAAGGAGGACCTCAAAACTGAAAAGAGTTTATGTTCTGGCGGATATGTGCCCTTTGTCTTCTGTTGTAACCATGCCAACTTGCTGACACGATATGTGACGTCGTGCCTTTCAAGCATCTGTTAGACTAAATAGAGAACATATCACTTTTCGAAATCATTTATAGCGGACAGAAGCTCAAGAAAGCAAGGTTCGAAATGTTAAAGACAGTAAAATGGATAAAATATCATATACTGTCTTTAGTTTAGCATTAATACTGATATCTGTTGTCACTTTTGACATAACTGGACTTTCAAATGAAGGTACGTGTACATGTTTATAAATTTATATATCAAACAATTGAACGAACCATTAATGGTATTTTTGTAGTTGTTTATGGTGATGACTGTTTATTTATTTATTTATTTATTTATTTATTAATATGTTGTTGTATTTGTTGTTTTTGTTATAAAGATATTAACCTAATACCACTTGTCCGTACATTGCTCAAACTTAATAAAATTAGTTTTGTCGTCAAAATATAAAATAAAAAAAATAATTGCTTCCTGAATTTTTCTTTCATTTATTGATTTCATTTTCAGTGAATAAAAGCACATACTTTTTAAATTGTTTTTAATTTATATTTTATCTCATATTATTACAGAATTATGTATGAATTATGAATTATTCAAGGCTGAAAATGAATAGAATAGAATAGAATAGAATAGAATAGAATAGAATAGAATAGAATAGAATAGAATAGAATAGAATAGAATAGAATAGAATAGAAATAAACACTCTCCATAGCAAGTTTGAGACGATAGAGTTTCTGTGATAATCACTTTATCTTGCCTCGCTCGATATAGGTTCGCCATGTTGGACTGCACCTGATCTTAGAATACCATGTACTATATTGGACAGCGCATTTATACCTGGGCCACAATCCTGTACACAATACAATTGCTGCTGGGATCAACATAAACAGAATTGTTATCAGAAGTCTAGTATACGTGAGTTTACCATTTGGATAAAAAATAACTGGAATTAATTAATATGCTGAAAGTAATATTATAAAATAAATGGTAGTTTGACCAAAATCAAAAGATCACGTTGAATGAGTCGAGTGAACCGAAGAAATATCATTTATATAATCATTATGTTGGTGTGTAGTAATTATTTATTTACTATTAGATTGCATTGTGGGTGTTTTATAGATTCCTTTAACCACACAAACATAAATTAAATGAGCACAAGCTGAGTTTATAATAATGTTAGTTTGTACATAGCACTTTCCCACTTTGTGCTCAAAGCGCTTTACGATTATTACCCCTTCACAATTTTTGGCACGGGTCTATAGCGGCACAACGGCCCTTTATACTTCCTCAACTACCTGGGGAGCATACAATCCATTGCCACTTTAAAGCGCATAGGATTGAAGCATTCACATTACAACCTCTATCGTACCAGGTCCTCAATTATACAGCTGGGTTGACTGAAGCACATTCGTGGTTCAAATCTTGCCCAAAAACCTCAGCCACTCAGAAACAAATGGCAGCGATGCATGGTATTCGAACCTTCAACCTGCACATTCCAAGCCGGCCACTCTAACCATTCGCCCACCATGACTCTGCAGTTTTTTTTTATTTCCAATAACGACACCAAACAACTCGTTCTGGCTTCAATTTTCTGTGGTGTGTCTTTAACATTATTTTGTTGTTTGTTCAATGGTGTGATATACACTAGCCTTGTTAACCGATGTAAACCAGATGAAAATAAAACGCCCTTCACGACTTTATCAAACTGATTAAGGTGCAAGTCAGCCGATGTTAAAATGTTGTTTAATTCACAAAACATTACTATTACGCAGATATCAATAAACATATGAATCCATCGATATTATAATTTGTGGTGCTTGTAAGTAGAAATTAAAGGCGGCGTCTTTCATGTTCTTTCGGTGCGTTTGAAAAAAGTCAACGGGTCTAGTAGGTGTGTTTATTTACCAAAATTTCCTGTAGTATCGTCGACGTGTCCACTCTTATTGTAGTGATAGGCAACATATGGCAAACGAATGTACATCCGATGGTAAAAGGTCAGTGCTATCCATTTTCACCAACTGCTTCATTGAAACAAGTAAAAAGTACAAACACTGTCTATCTTATGAATAAGACAATTATTGTCATTTCACTTTAGACACAAAAAGTAATGGGAAGATAGTTCAATATCAGAAAATGTTAACAAAGTAAAGATGCAAGGCATTGAATTACCAACACAGATAAACTTTCATTTGAAGAAAGAAAACGCAGGCTATAGGTTTAATGAGTTTTAATATTAAGCTTGAAACAAGGTTGTTAACAAAAAACACCCAGTCACGGTCATTGTTGATGAAATTTAACTGAATTCTATCTTCGACAGAATACCTCGTCTATATATTGTTATCTTCTGTTTGTATAGCTTGTAAGCGAGACTAGAAAATGTACAGAAAGAATTGAAGATTGTGCCCCTGGCATTAGATTCAGTGTAAACACTCTGACATCTGGCTATTCCTACAAAGTATAGATCAACAGACTGGTTGATTTATTAAAATGATTGTTAATTTTTATCGAGGTTAGTCAATTACATTTATATGTGGCAACTTAATGATATCGAATGAATCTTTATTTCACCAAAGTTAAACAATAACGAAAGAAAACACAAAAGTGTGAATAAAAAATATGCTAATAAAATATGTTAACTCTGGTGGGGACCATGGAAATAGGTAAGCATACCTAGTCGTGTCCATGATCCAACCTACTACTTTAATAGTGAAATACAATGTAACTACTAAAAACTACTATTTACAAGAAATGTGAAAATGAATACAAAGTGACTAGAGGGCTAATTGGAAAATGTGGATAAGTCTTAGTACAAAGGAACGTTTGGCAAGTTACAAAATAAAAACATTACTCTGTAAAAAGATGTATTTTTAGCTGTTTTTTGAATTGGTGTCTATTAGAAATAGGTTTTATTGTTGTTGGGAGGGAATTCCAGTGCTGAGTGCATGTATCTCTGCCTCTCCTTTTCCTCCTCTTCATCTTTTTTTTATAAGATTCCAGGCAACAAAGTCCTTTCTCAGCTTCTTTACACAATTGGCATGTTCGCAGCCATTACTGTAGGTGACGTCGATAGTCCAGGCATTTCCTCATTCTTGCCAGAGATGGTGGTGTTCCGCAAAATATTAAAGGCGGGCAAAATAACTTCTTCTTTTTTTTGATGTGAGGAGCTGAAAATTTGGGTCGGTCGGGTAATGAGAAACAGGGAAAAAATAGTGTCACTCTAATCTTGATATTGTATGTACAAGAAAGTTAGATGAGTTGTCATCTCATTAAGCAATAACCCCCGCCGAAGGCGGGTATACACGAGATTTTGGTACAATTCGCGACATATAGCACGAGCCGAATGGCGAGTGCTATATGGAGCGAATTGTACCAAATTCGAGTGTATACCCGCCTTCGGCGGGAGTTATTGCTATTATATTATATCAAAATGTGTATATTTCTTTTAAATGTGATTCTGTAGTTATTTATATGCCCGAAAAGGCGAATTCGCACGTACAGAAAAAGATCGTCGGTAATAGATCGTCGGGAACGAGCATATTTTAATGAGTGGATACGTTCATGTAGCCCCCACACACACTGCATGAACACAACCTGGCACTGCATTGCAATACATTGCATTGCATTGATAAATTACTTCATTTACATCATATAATGCATAACGAAAACGCGTTGAAAACTAGCAACAAAGAAAAGGGGGCAAGAGGTCAAAGGAAGTAACAATTTTGTTTGGATATTTTCATAAGAACAATACAATCTTGTACACTGCTAAAAATAGATGTCTCGGCGTTGAATCGGAGAAAGCGCGAGACAGTAAATCAGAGACGCGACGTTAAACAGTTTACTTTAATTTAATGGGTAACAAATTGAACATTGACCGAACCTGAAAATGTACAGTTTCGAAATAATCCTGACGCACCTTGAGTCCTTGACTGATGGTTAAAAGTTGAATCGGTGTTGCTTGATTCAACGCGTAACGAGAGTAGGACGCTGAGACGGCTCGTTGCATGGGGAGAACTTGTACCTTATCAGTGATGTTGAAGCCACTGATCGATCGTTGCTTTCGATCGCAAGGTCATCAGTGGAATTATTTGGACTACTGTAACCCAAACTATTGTACAGGATACCTGACACACCTTTACTCTGGGGAAGTGTTAACTTATTAGTATAAGAACGAACACATTCAGCTTGTATGTACTATTCATATGCTAGTTTAGGGGCCCATTTTACCACTGCCAGCCATGGTAAAATGGGATTTTACCACAGTTATTATCCAATCAGAATGGCGCATAGTAGCATGATATAATATAATTCAAATATATGCAACATGTCAATACTTTATGTCATCGTGTCTTTGGTCTCTACATATACGTCTCTACATCAACTTTGGTTTAAATCAAATTAATGCAGTTACTGACGTCAACACCAACGATTTTCATATCTAAATTTTTCAGGGGAGATGAGACTATTGTTTATTTCCGAAGTGAATTCTTACAAGTAACTGTCTTTATTTGTTTGCACATTGTGTTCGCATACGTCATATTTATATAAATATAGTTATCCGTCATTATTTTTACCGACCAATGTAACATCAAGGAGAATTATGGTTTGTAAAATCCAGTTTTATCTTTTTTTTTCAATTTTCCAGACTTGCAATCCCTTGCACAAAATTAGTATCAATGAAGGCAAGTATAAAAGTATTAGGCCAAAAAAAGAATTGGTTCTGGTCATGACAGTTTGCTAGGGTTATTTTTGTGTTTCCCCACGGATCTGCAGATTGCATGGACTGGGCGAACACACACACACACACACACACACACACACACACACACACACACACACACACACACACACACACACACACACACACACTAAGACTGATAAGGGGATATTTAAGTGATGTGCGCGCTGACCAGAAACAATTCTTTTATTTTTGCTCTACAGCCTAAATGTTTGGTTATGCGTTTTTAAATCACAGGCATATAACCAAATATCAATGCCATGATATCTTATCCCAATTTCAGATATCTACAACGTAGCATTTGATTCATTGATAGAGTCATATTTGAGACAACCTCAAGCCATGATTGATGGACGCGGTGAAATAGAAAACGGGTATTTTGAAAGTGGTGCTTTTCCTTTCCCCAGTGGTATTCCATCTACAACAGACAAAATGGTGACACGAAATGACAATCCGACAGATAAATCATGGATAGCGTCCAGAGATTTCCTAAGATGTACTGACAAAGTGCCCTTCTACTCTCCAGTCTTTGAAATGGAATTCCTTAAGCCAATAATCATTCAAAGCATTCGAGTGCTAATTGATGAAGAAAACTGTAAGTACTTATTTATTACAGATTGTGAGATAGTCGTATTGCGCCCTCAACGGTTTCTTCTCACCAACTGATATTCGTCTGTGGCTGAAAGATCAGACACTCCCCCTTGAACCAAGGATTAGAAGTTCAAGCATAGTTGATTGTGTAGATTAGAAAACAAATGGGTATAATAGGTTAGATATTACTGCCTCTACAAATATTGTCCAGTTTCCATGTAAATTGACTGTAGGAATAATAATCGTCCAACCATTTCTTTGCGAATGATCTAATTATTGCATGGTTATTTTTATGCAGTGTTCACTCTGGAAGCCAGCACATTTATTGATATACCAGATCTATATTTTGGCAAAGAGTCGTATATGTGTGGTGACCTACTTAATATCGAAATGGCACAAAATGCAAGCCTTGGCTACACAACAATAGAATACAACAATGGCGCCACCGTTTGGGTATATTGGTATTGCTTTCGTTTTCAACAACATCTGACCAATCATATTATGCTGCTTGCACAGTATGTGTTTGATAAAACTATAATCAAAGAAGTAGAGGTCTACACATCATATGGTAAAATAACTTTATGTATCAGTAGCTTTATGTTCAAGATAATATACTCAGTCTGTATTATTTATAAAACATCTAGGAAATAATGGCGATTTTGGCACATTTTGACTGTGATGAGTCAATGACGTAGGCCAAGGATTACTAATATCATGACTTTGAACTACCAGGGTATATAAGCATAGTTTTTGTTTTATATATACATACGCTGAGTACAATTGTGACCATTTCGCATAGAGGAAAACATAGAGTAATTCTTCTAGTTGATAATAATTTGTAATTACTCTCTTGTTTATGCTTGTCAGTATTTGTTTAGTTTGATGGTTTATTTATTTATTTATTTATTTATTTCGTTTGTTTGTTTGTTTATTTGTTTGTTTTCGAAAACATAACTAACTAAGCCTGAGTGCCATGTGGTTACACTCAACAAATTGTAGCACGATGTTTTGATATGACGTCACCATAGTTTGTTTATTAGTTAAATCTCATATTTTTAGGCGGTATGGACGAGTGTTATTGGGATCCACAAGCTGCCGATTACCGAGGTGAAGTGGGCGTATCCAAAAATGGAATGCACTGTATTCATTGGCTGTCAGGATCGATTGATTTTTCACGTTATGGTGTATCTCCGTCAACAGAAGCTGTTGAAAATTTTGTAAGAGCAAATGATTTGGATAACAACTTCTGTCGGGTTATGCCAAAGTTCGATGAACCTCAATGCAAAACTATCTCAGGAGTATATATGCCCTGTAATATTGGAGATGTTGGTCAGAATTGTCGTAAGTATTAGATTTTTGTTTTGGCAGCATGTTTATTTTATTTATTTATTTATTTATTTACTTCGAGAACGTGCTCATAAAAAACAACATATAAATCGCATACAAAAGACGAAGTGAAATACGACAAAAACACACAGGAGACAGTCTTGGTAACATGAACAAGTGAAAGGAAAGGTTATACTGAAGAAAGACGCCTAAAATTCCAGACACTGTCAATTAAAAGTCAAAAACAATCTCTAAGGACAACAGCCATATATTTGCTATCCCTGATTACAGTCGGTGACAAACTGGCTTCAATTAAAGTATTCTGACTGTTCAGTAATCTCAAATAGAACTTCGAACGTGCCATCCGCTGTTTAGTGTCTTAAATCCGATAATCGTAAAATGTTAATTGGTGGTGTCTGTATAGTCAATATTATTCAAATATTAAAATGGCATAAGCTGAGTTCATAAGGGGCGAGATCAAAAGTTCTGTGTAAGATAAACAACTGAATTCTTATAGTAGGCCTCAGACCCCACGCCATCGCCTTCTAACAAAATTGGCTAAAACTGGAAATTGCAAATCAGTATGTAGTAGTATGCAGTGCTATGAATATTAAGCCAGTATGTAGTGAGTACGAAATAGTTCTTTTATTGACACTTTACTTTATTTTAGTGCCATGTATTTGCTATGGCAAAATTTCTTCCATTCCTAAATTTGACATTTTTGTAAAAAGATAGTTGTATTTAGGGGTACAAAACACCCATTAAAAGTAAAATGTATTTTGTAGGATGAGAACTATAATGTCCCAACCCCCAACCCCCACCCCAAAGTAAAAGAATTAAGTTTTTTATTCATCCTACACAGAACTATTAATTTCGCCTTTGAGCTTTCCACTCAAGTGCAAATGCATCCAAAAAAACTTGATTAATAAACTGTTGGAGTTGAACGCATGTCTTCTATAAAAGCTTTCTTAGAGCAGTTGACTGCATAGTAGGGATTTCCACAACATTTTAATTTATAAGTTATATCCTAATACCAGGTGTGAGTTCAGTCACTTGCAGCCAATTACAAGTGATTGTTAAGAATACCAGGTGTGAGTTCAGTCACTTGCAGCCAATTACAAGCGATTGTTAAGAATACCAGGTGTGAGTTCAGTCACTTGCAGCCAATTACAAGTGATCGTTAAGAATATTTTAGTAAGCACACTATTGAGTATTTTTTTAAACATAAGGCAAATATAGCTAAAATGGTGTAGGCTTAGTGTTTCATTCATGGGACAGTATATGTTTGACACCGAGGTAGACATATTTTAAGTCTGGACTAATAATAAGAGAGACACAATAAATCATAAACCCTACACATGCAGGGTCGACGTCTATGAATGACATTGGCAGGATCATTAACCCAATCACACTGAACATTAACAAGCATAACTCTCCTTTCCCATTGCAGTAAATAACAGGCTTCTAATGGAAACATTACACATGGACTTTATCACTTAAATGGCTACAATTGTTTATTTTCTAACTGATAATCAAAATTTCAACTTAACTACTACTACATCCCCACTGTGCACGGCACCTATGTAATTGTTTCTTTTGCATTAGAAGTTGTCTCAGAGTGTGTATTAAATGTAATGTTGCATAAATGAAACACCAAGCCAACATCATTTTAGCTTATTACACCGAGAAACATATAAACTCAACTTGTGTCTCTTTAAATCGCGATCGACTTACTTTTAACAAGACAATTACTATGTTCTCCTACTGGATATATCATCCCATGTTATTGATAAGACTCTTTACCATATTTGAAACGACCTTAACGTTAAATGACGTAAAATTGAGGAGTCGAGGACAGAGCCTGTGTATGATAATCCAACATATATGCCTTCACGTACAAAGAGAGCTCTTATACATCTACATACCAGATTTAAACTGAATGCCTCTCGTAAGGGAATCACTAATTATGCAAATAACTCATTAAACTACAAAAACTATGGAAACAGGCTTTTTTTGGACAAGCGTGCTTTCTTAGGTTAATGTATGTAAGAGTGTATGATACTGCTTAATTACTGAATATCATTCATTATTCAAAATACTCATTAAAGGAAAAGGTTGTAGCAACAAACTTCATAGGACAGGTGCGTATTATTATGATGTACGTATCATATTATGCGAAATTTGAAGCTTGCATTTTTAAGATACAACCTAGTTATCTAAAATCATTAATTGTGCAAATTTTTCATTAAAACTAAGCTATATAAAAGATTTAATAGGACATATCCGCTTTGTTATAGTTAACGTATGTACTAAATTGTATTGAAATTGAAGTATGCAGTCTTAATATATAGCCTAATTACCGAAAATCATTAATTATGCAAATTATTCATTAACACTGAAAGGTACACCAACAAGCTTTACAGGACATATGTGATTGTTATGGTTAACGTGTGTACTAAATTATATTGGAATTGAAGTATGTATTCTTAAGATATAGCCTAATTACCGAAAATCATTAATTATGCAAATTATTCATTAACACTGTATGGTGCACCAACAAACTTGATAGGACATATGTGTTTTCTTATAGTTAACGTACGTACTAAATTATGTTGAATTTGAAATATGTATTCTTAAGATATAGCCTAATTACCAAAATTAATTATTTATGCAAATTATTCATTAACGCCGTAAGATACATCAACGAATTTTATAGGACAAATGTATGTTGTTATGTTAAACGAATATACTAAATTATATTGAAATTGAAGTATGCAGTCTTAAGATTTTGCGTAATTAGTTGATTTCATTAATATGCAAATTTCTCTAATTACACATTAACAGATCTGGCTCAAAACCTAATCAGGTCTAGCTATTACCCTAAAGATTATATATCCCAAATTTCATTACAATTGAGTCAGCCGATTTTTAGAAAATGATGACACAGACAGACAGACAGACAGACAGACAGTCACACACACACAGACACACCTTCCCCTTTTAATACCTCCAGTACCCTTACGGGAGGTAAAAATGAAATATTTTTCATCCAGGTTACCCAATGAGAGACCTTTGTAGAACTTACATGTGTCGAAATGGTGGAACGTGTATAGCAGTGTTTGACTCAACTATATGCATTTGTCCTATTGGTTATTCTGGAACAAAATGTGAAACAGGTACAAATCATTACATCACTCTAAATGTGGTAAGCCTTCGGTACAAAGTCTGCAATACAAGTTCATTTACTCTTTTCATTCCCATAACATCTGGCAGCATGTGTATGGGGAGACGTATGAAGTAAACATGATAGCAAAATGCAAATTACCTGAAGAAGATTGACGTTGACGTTAAAAATAAGAAATTAAAATGGAGGGATTTCAGCCAATTACTGCATAGTGACTATTCATGCTTAGTCTATATTTACATAAGAATGGGTTTTCATCTGCATACATTTGTCCGTCTGCGCCTTGGTAAGAACCTGCTATTGAGGAGTGTTACATATGTGTTATCTTAATTGTAGAAATATTATTAATATTACACCTCAATGAGAGAAATCACAGTTGCACAGAAAACCACGATCATAACTACAAAGAAGACCACAAGCATATCCAAGACTTGAAGTATGCTACACTAACACTCAAATGTTAATGATTCTATTACCATCTTGTCTCTTTTACAGTAAAAGTATTCCTAATAGAAGGACGATTTGACACTACCATTGAAGCTACAGATGCATGCATTGAGAAAAATGCCACAATATCATCTCTGCATGAAGCGTATATTTCACCTGATATCGTCACAGTTGGATTTAAATGGTACTGGACAGCTGACGATCTAGTGATGATCGGGTTGATATTTGATTACCATCATTTTCTCAACTATGCCGTTAAGGATATATATATACGATCTTTGGGTGATTTTAATACATTTACAAAGAAACCCGTTGGGGTATTTTGTTCACCTATCCAAGGTAATACAACAGATCCGTATTTATTTGTATCTGTTGATTTCAAGTTACGAATAGGCATTGTTCTGTATGATGTTATGAACTTATATAGTTTCAATTTTGAGATACTACACACACAATTGATAGCTAGTGAAAACAAAGCTGAAGCTTTTGTACATACATGTCTGATGTCACGTGACGGGTTGGTCACATGACTCATTGCTCATTGACACAGTAACCTACACAGATTAGCTTGCATCATATCAATAACTTGTATAGTTTATAAATTAATTGTGTGACACGCACATATACGTATTACTGTTTAAGAGGCCATATGGATGAAGACTGGGTATTTATTTTGGATTTTTTGTTTATAAATGGCTTCCTATTTGGAAAATCGATGTAAAACAACATATACCAAGTCTGTTTTTGTAACTAAATACATTGCAAAAAGCTAAAAATATGTGTAAAATGTTTGTTATTCTACGTACAAGAAGAATCATCTATTTTTTTGCAATTGATTGAGTTACAAACAGGGCCTTGGTATATTTTCTTTCACACTGATTGTTCAAGTAGTAGGCCACGATAGAAATGTTTTAATAATTAACATTCCAAATCTTCATCCATATGGCCACTTTAAGAATGTCTTCAAATATACAAGACTTGTCAGGCACATATCCTTCCATCTATCTTAATACAGAATTAAAAGTGGAACGTCCTCACCGGCCTGCCTTCATAATTGCGACTGTGTATTGGACTTACGAAAGTTATCTGCCAAAGGATTATTTTGAAACCATTGATACTGTGGTTGAACGTTATCCAATACTGTACAGCGATTTTGGGGTCTTTCTGACCACGGATGCAAGCAAAACATATCAGTTACTCCTGTTGAAACTTCCTAACAAAGTTCCCGTGACAACGCTTTTTATGGTAGTTACATATCCATTTGTTCTTATACTGAAGATTTTGTTTAGTGATGATGGGCGCAGTTGGAAGTATGGGAAGGACACTGGTGTACCGTATAAGGTAAATAGGTATACCGTTTTCTTTACATTTGAATAATGTATATAGTTAAAAAATAACTTGTAGAAATAAAAATAATATGTCATTATAACCACATTACCTGAATTCATATCGCTTGTGGAGCTACAGAAATATCGGCGTTCCTCTAGAGCATGGTAACAATCTTCTGTATCACTTCTTGGTCCGCTTGTCAAAATATGTAATAACAAAAGACAAACTAGCAGTAATGTCTGACCACATCTCAATGTTTGCCTCAAATGCTAAACAGTTCGCATGGTAATTATATATCTAAATATATTATTGAAGGGTTAATTAGGGAGGAGCACTTAAGATGTAACTAGTACACACTTGAAGGAATTTTATATTGATTATAATATTACATGTTTCTTGTAATATGGTCATATGGATTAGAATAGGGGTATTTACTATTTTTTCTACTTGTAAAAAAATGTGAAGTAACATATATCAAGTCCTTGGTTGTAACACAATAAATTACAAAAAGATGCAAAAGTGTACGATGTGCTCGTGACCGGCGCCTGTCAGCAGACTCGGCCCCCCCCCCCCCCAAAAAAAAAAAAAAAAGTTAAGAGAAAAAAAAGTTGAAATTTTTTATTTAATTAAAAAAATAAAATAAAATAACTTTAACAAAAAATATATTTTGACTTTCAATTATATATAATCCTTTAAAAAATTCTGGTTTGATGAAAAATAAAACAATATTCTCAAATAAATGAAAACGTATTTCAATTATAATAACGTAACCATGGAATAGAAGTACATAAACGGTTAAAATTAGTTTGTAAGTACGAAAAATATAAAATACTATAGCTGAAATAAAAAAATAATGTTAGCCTGAACGGCTTCCCATACAATAACAAACGTTTTATAAATCTTTTAATGTTTTGCAATTTATGTAGTTACAAGTAAGAATTAAAAATCCATGATAAATACCCAATTCTCATCCATATGGCCACTTTAAGAGTTTAAGAACAATAGAAAAGAAAGAATTTGTCTTACTTAATGCATGAATGTTAATGAATACTTTCAAAATGTTTCAGATGATAAATAGAATTGGTGTATGGGCTGTGCAGGAAATTTCCCCACCAGTATTGGCAAACTATATACATTATGAGGGGGAGGTAATAAGAGGACCTCTTACCGGTTTATTTGATGTTTACATCTCAGTGCTTGAAGCACAGCAAATAAATAAAGGTAAATTACATAATTAGAAATTAATAACATCAGCAATTAATAATTAAAAATAAATAATATGAGTTAATCAACATAAATAATTTTAAAAGACTACATTTGAACACAAATCAACATCGGTCAAGTCTGATTCTTTTGCCTGTATCATTTTCATTTTATCTGAAATATCACATGATTATAATAACTGAAACCTGTTTACTTTAATGACTGATAACTGTTATGCCTCACCCAAACATTACCTGTGACACCATGGTTGCACATACATAAACCTACAAAGTTTGTAAGGGAATGTGTCACGCATTTCGCAACACATATCAACGTAACTACAATAATACGTACGAAATAATGTTATGTAAATACCGTATTTACTAAACAAATAGCTGGCTGGTTTATGTGTTTGGTAAAGAGCTTGATTGTTTTCCTATATCCATAAAATTAAAAGATAAATTTGTTATCATTAATGTATTTATTTTAATATCATTTCATATTTAGTTACATCTTAATATCATTTCATTATATTTTGTACAGAATATTTACTGTCGCAATTCTACCTAACATATCGATTCCTGGAGAAGCCTTCATATTACATGACAACAGATGTATTTGGCCCAGAGGACTGCTTACATTTATGTATCACCTGGCCAGACAGGACGTGTAGTACAGTAAACTATAACACCCGTTCCACTACTTGCATACTATCATATAAGGTTCCTTATTTGACTGACAAACCATTCTCACTGAAGGGTTCAGCCACATGGCAGTACTATATTCATCTAACCGAGGGTAATTCGGGTTTTGTTTCTTTGGTGGTGGTGGTGGTGGTGGTGGTGGTGGTGGTGGTGGTGGTGATGATGATGATGATGATGATGATGATGTTGATGTTGATGATGATGATGATGATGGTGGTGGTGGTGGTGGTGGTGGTGGTGGTGGTGGTGGTGGTGGTGATGATGATGATGATCATGATCATGATCATGATCATGATGATCATGATGATATTTTCCTTTTGCCAGATGTAACCAATTGTCAAAATATTTCGAGAATTTGTGTGAGTAATTTGTTATGTACAAATTATACATCTGGTGTACTATCAACTAGAGACTATCCAGTACCTTATCCAACAATGATGAGATGTTCATGGCAGCTACGTGCAGACAGACGATCCTATATCAGTGTTAATTTCCATGAGTTTGATATTGGCAGATCAGCTGTGAATTGTTATGCTGATAAGATTGAGATTTCTAGTGGAAACATTGAGGATATTAAACACCGTCGACGATTTTGTAATAAGAATCCACCACTAGATACAATACTATCAGATTTCAGTGAAATGGTCATTATGTTCACATCAGATAACGTTGATGACAATAGTATAGGATTTCTATCGATTTATCAATTTCATCGAATTGAGGAAACAATTTTACATTCTGACAAATATAATGGTAAGTGTCGCATTTTAATGAACAAATTGACTTTCACTGACAAATGACTGAGTTAAGATCTTCAAGGCTAGCAAATACATAATAAAAAACACGTTTCTGTTTGTGTGTTACTTTTCGGATAAGGAACAAAACACATCAAGACTACCTTTAAACCAGGGACTATATAATAATTTAAACGTATATCAATCAATTCATAATTTATGTGAGGTGATTAAATCATTTGCCATAATGCAGTTTATAGTTCTATTTAGTCCTTTAAAAGGTTAGGTCTTGGGAAGGTTTTAATCTTAGAAGTTGATGAAATATGAACTAAAGACACCTGACTTTCACCTTGGAGTTTTTAAATAAAAGTCTTGCAAGTATATCAATTTGCGCTATTGCGTTGTTTTCTATTGTTGGTCGTAATTTGAAGGTGATAATTCTTGTTAAACGAAAAATGTAAAGTATCACGTATGTATAAGTCACGTGACCGGAAGTACATAACACCGATTGTTACCAACTTCATTAAAAAAGTGGATCAAGGGCTTTCAGAAAATGTATAGTTATGGATGTGTATAATAATTACTTTATTAGCTACAAACCAATATCAACAAGAGGCACTGAGGGTAGTCTATAACGATTACCTTAAGTACTAGCAAGGTGAGTTATTGACTATTGTAATAATCTGCATTAGTGAACATGTAACTAACAAATCTACATGCCTATTATCCGGTCCTTCTTATTTCTACAGGATTTAAATGTTCCACAGACTGGAAATTACACAATAGCCATTGTTATCAGTTGTTCGAAAATTCTTCAGCTTTAACGTGGCTAGACAGTGAACAGGTTTGCAAAGAAAATAATGCATCTCTGACAAGTATTAATTCAGCAACCGAAGCAGAGTTTATTCATTTTCTATCTGTTGACCACCGAAAGTCCTGGATTTACATTGGTGAGTAAGAGTCACACTGATCTATATTCTCTTTTGAAACAGCCTTTGTAAAACTGTAAACTATTTTCAATTATACATACAATTTTGGACATATTACAAAAACAGTTAAAGTAGTCTTTTTTAAATTACAATTTGCCTGTAATGTCCACACCATTAGGGTCAGCGGGATTGACTGGCGAGAAGAGGACAGTTCAGATAAGACACGGGAGACTATTGGGGATGATTAATGTTGTCACAAAATTGACGACTACAGTAGATTAGTACACGTAAGTTGTAAGGGATAAACTTAGATAAAAAAATTAGCCAACATTAAAAATTCTATTAGTACACGTACTGTAAGGGATAAACTTAGCTAAAAATTAGCTAACATTAAAAAATCTATTAGTACACGTACTGTAAGGGATAAACTTGGATAAAAATTAGCTAACATTCAAGGTACAAGCCTCATCTTATTATAGGTACAGGCATTTGGTATTATATATTAAGTAACAATAACTTTACAGCCTTTAACAGCTTTGTATGACTTATGAATTTATATAATACTGGTGTATGTTTATATTTATATCGTACCCGGAAGGTTTGTCGGACCTGTATGTTGAAGGACAGTATTCTTGGTCTGATGGATCACGTTTCATGTATTCTGATTGGAGCACAACGGGGTAAGACGTCACATTGAATATTTGCATGGATGCGTGTCTGGTAAAAAAAACCCACATCTTTGTAAAGGTGTCATATAAACATTCTTATGAAACATTGTCATTCGATTACATGTTAGTTTCTCCATGAGAAAAAAAGGGGAGAGCTTCCGTTTTGTTAAGTGCTGAATACATATAATGTAATGCTGCTTAGAAAAATTCTTTTGATAAATAGGAACAAGTATACAAGTGTACATGTAACACATTTTATTTTAGAATGAGAGACAGTCAGAGAGACAGACACTCAAACACAACAACAACAACAACAACAACAACAACAACAACAACAACAACAACAACAACAAATTCTTATTAATGTCATCTATGTAAAGCTGGTGTTTCAAAAGCAATATCTCTGAAAGTTATATTGTCCAAATTCAGTGATTCCAATATTCAAAGAAAACTTCAGGAAAAATCAGGATTGCGTGGCATTGTATTTGGGTCATTTAATTGATTGCGATGTAAAGAAAAATATAAATTTTACCTTTGTCTAGATCACAGCCGGACGGTAGCGTCTATCAGGATTGTGTGGCTTTGTATCTGAATAATTTCCATTCTCATAATCATTGGTATGATATACGATGCGACGCAAAGTTATCAAATTTGTTCATTTGTAAACAAAAGGCAACTGGTGCAATCAACGTTCGTGAGTACAACATACTATATACATCAATATAGTATGGATTTATCATACATTTATGAATAACATGCATACCAATTTCATCATATAAAACGCTATCAACTTACCAGTTGCAGATGCAAAAGATAACTTGAGAATAAGCTGCATAATTTCAAAAGATTTCGTTCTTCTTACAAAGTATCTTATGCTTGTGTCCCGTTATTCTTTAATTCTAATATTGTCAATCTGTTTCTACCAGTATTAAGATTATCATTAGATCATACAATAGTTAAATGGATCTTCAACATGTTTAGAATATGGAACTTGCAAACCCACCATGTTGAATGTTGCATCATGGGAAGTGTGATAAGAAATACTAATCAATTAGCATTGTAAACAATTCAT